>NW_015169214.1:67349-142814 GCF_001447785.1 Gekko japonicus
TAAGCATGTGTGGGCTCAAATTGAACTGACATGATGTGCAGACCAAGGAGTTAATGCCCTTTTCCTGAGCCTCCCAGTGCCATTGTTCACCCCATGGGAGAAACCTACATGAACTGATGCGCTCCATACATGCTCATGGGTTAAATGTACATTTTCCAGATAGCAGGTCCCCAGGGCTATTTCAAATTGAGGAAACAGCCCTTGGGAAAAGACTTAAGCACCTTCTCCGAAGTGGACCAGTTCTATGAAGACCTACAACACCTCCTAGAGCTAACACCAAAAAATGATGTCCTCATCATCATAGGGGACTGGAATGCTAAAGTAGGAAATCAAAAGGTAACCGGAATAACAGACAAGTTTGGCCTTGGAAAGCAAAATGAAGCAGGGCAAAGGTTAACAGAGTTTTGTCAAGAGAACACACTGGTCATAGCGAACACCCTTTTCCAACAACCTAAGAGGCGACTCTACACATGGACATCACCGGATGGGCAACACCAAAATCAGATTGACTATATAATTTGCAGTCAAAGATGGAGAAGCTCTATACAGTCAGTAAAAACAAGACCTGGAGCTGACTGTGGCTCAGATCATGAGCTACTCATTGCAAAATTCAGACTTAAGCTGAAGAAAATTGGGAAAACCACTAGGCCATTCAGGTTTGACCTAGATCGCATCCCTGATGAATACACAGTAGAGGTGAAGAATAGATTCAAGGGTCTAGATTTGATAGATAGAGTACCTGAAGAACTATGGATGGAGGTTCGTGACATGCAAAGTGGCTGTCTGATGAAGCTTTACAAATAGCAGAGGAAAGAAGGAAAGAGAAAGGCAAAGGCGAAAAGGAAAGATTTACCCAACGGAATGCAGATTTCCAGAAAACAGCAAGGAGAGATAAGGAGGCCTTCCTGAATGAACAATGCAAAGTAATAGAGGAAAACAACAGAATTGGAAGGACTAGAGATCTCTTCAAGAAAATTGGAGAAATCAAGGGATCGTTCCATGATAAAGGACAAAAATGGTAGGGACCTAACAGAAGCAGAAGAGATTAGGAAAAGATGGCAAGAATACACAGAAGAACTATACAAGAAAGACCTCGATGTCCTTGACAACCACGACGGTATAATCACTGACCTCGAGCCAGACATCCTGGAATGTGAAGTTAAATGGGCCTTAGAAAACATTAATAACAACAAAGCTAGTGGAGGTGATGGTATCCCAGCTGAGCTATTCAAAGTCTTAAAAGATGATGCTGTTAAAGTGCTGCACGCAATTTGCCAGCAAATTTGGAAAACGCAACAGTGGCCACAGGATTGGAAAAGATCAGTATACATTCCAATCCCAAAGAAGGGCAATGCCAAGGAATGTTCAAACTATCGCACAATTGCACTCATATCACACGCTAGCAAGGTCATGCTCAAGATCCTACAAGCTAGGCTTCAACAGTACATGGATAGAGAACTGCCAGAAGTACAAGCTGGGTTTCGAAGAGGTAGAGGAACGAGAGATCATATTGCCAACATTCGCTGGATTATGGAGAAAGCAAGAGAGTACCAGAAAAATATCTACTTCTGCTTCATTGACTATGCTAAAGCCTTTGACTGTGTGGATCACAACAAACTATGGCAGGTCCTTAAAGAGATGGGAGTACCAGACCACCTCACATGTCTCTTGAGAAACCTGTATAAGGGCCAAGAAGCGACAGTTAGAACCGGATATGGAACAACTGATTGGTTCAGCATAGGAAAAGGAGTACGACAAGGATGTATACTGTCACCTTGCTTATTTAATATATATGCAGAGTACATCATGCGAAATGCTGGCCTGGATGAATCACAAGCGGGAATTAAGATTGCTGGGGAAAAGATCAACAACCTCAGATATGCAGACGATACCACTCTAATGGCAGAAAGTGAAGAGGACCTAAAGAGCCTCTTGCTCAGGGTAAAAGAGGAGAGCGCAAAAGTGGGCTTGAAGCTCAACATCAAAAAAACTAAGATCATGGCATCCGGCCCCATCACTCCTTGGCAAATAGAAGGGGAAGCTGTGGAAGTAGTGACAGACTTCACGTTCCTGGGATCCCAGATCACCGCAGACTGTGACTGCAGCCATGAAATTAAAAGACGCCTGCTCCTTGGGAGGAAAGCGATGGCGAACCTAAACAGCATGATAAAAAGTAGAGACATCACCCTGCCAACAAAAGTCCGCATGGTCAAAGCAATGGTATTCCCAGTAGTCATGTATGGCTGCGAGAGTTGGACTATAAGGAAGGCCGAGCGCCGAAGAATAGATTCTTTTGAACGATGGTGCTGGAGAAGACTCTTGCGAGTCCCTTGGAGTGCAAGGAGATCAAATCAGTCAATTCTAAAAATAATCAACCCTGACTACAAGCTACAAGCATGGACGGCTTCAAAAGGGAATTAGATAAGCAAATGGAGCAGAGGTCCATCAGTGGCTATTAGCCACAAGGTATAGATAGGGACTCTGGGGCAAGTGATGATCTGTCATCTTGGTGCTTGTGGGGGTCAACAGTGGGAGGGCTTCTAATGTCCTGGCCCCACTGGTGGACCTCCTGATGGCACTGGTATTTCTGGCCACTGTGTGATATAGATTGTTGGACTGGATGGGCCTTTGGCCTGATCCAACATTGGCATCTCTTATGTTCTTATGTTCTTATGACTGTTCCCTGGAAGGCCAGATACTGAAGCTGAAGCTCAAATACTTTGGCCACCAAATGAGAAGGGAGCACTCACTGGAGAAGACCCTGATGCTGGGAAAGATTGAAGGTCAAAGAAGACGGGGACGGCAAAGGATGAGATGGTTAGACAGTGTCATAGATGCAAAGAACATGAAGTTGAGCAAACTTCAGAGGACGGCGGAAGACCGGAAGACCTGGTGTGATCTGGTCCATGAGGTTGCGAAGAGTCGGACTCAACTGTGCGACTGAACAACAACAACCTTCTCCCCACACCACATGGTCCTATTCAACTCAGGTCGCTGCACACAAGGGATACAGTTCCAAGCACTAAACTCCCAGGGCACATCTGGTCAACAGGACCTACAGTGGATCCAGTGGGGCCTGAGTATAATATATCATGGAGTTAGGCCCACAGACTGGAGCCTTAAAGCAGCATTCTAGTACTAGTTGAAGTTTTCAAACTGTCTTCAAGGGCAGACCCACTTTACAAAACTTTCATCTGGATGCTACCAAGTTACCCACTTTCTTTGTGACAATGATGCCTCAGATAACAATCCACTGAACTGGAGTGATGACACAGAACACTTACAAGGATTCCAGCTTATTGTTAGAGTGCTTGGAATCCAACTTCAGTGAAGGCAGGGAAAGCTATCAGTTTGAAGGGATGTAAACCTCATACAGGTTGCTGGGAGAAGAGCATCTTTCAAAACTTGGAAAAGCTCATGGGAGATAAGGAAGTTGAACAGTAATAAATTCTTCTGAAAAGCTGCAATGGAATGGATAATGTTGTACCTTGGGGTTCCCTGAATAGCATTTCAGGATCGTGCAGTAGGAAGAGAGAAGTGTGAAGGTTCCATTCTGCAAGAAAAGTCCCAGTCTTGGATCATTAGATACCATGTATAGTTGCAATGCTTAAAATCTGTACAAATCAAGGACCCATAGCTAAACACAACAGACCAGCCTTAAGGTGGTTATGGCCTTTATTTTTTACAAACAATCAATCCCACACTGAAAACGGGTGGTAGCTGTGTCTTTACCTTAATAGTAATGTCTTTATTTTTATCAAGGAAATATTTAGATGGCTGTATGCTTTTTAGCAACATTCTGGTACATAGTTAAGAAATAGATAATGTTGTCTTAAGTTTATGGTCAATGTGACATGTCACTCTCATCTTTTATTTCATGCTCTGTCTCCTCCTCCTGAGTGATCTAATAATACCCAAGTTTTCCACTCCAAAAAGCCTCTCCATTTATCATTTTCTCTGTCAGAATCTTTGTACAATTATTGTCAGTAAGGGAGATGGAAATTGCTTTAAATATAAATCTAATATCATGCCAAATTCTAAAAGAAAATGGGTAACTAGACCACCCTGGATGTTCCAGCATGTTCTGCACTCTGGGGTACCACTGAAGAAGATAGTTTTTTTCCAAGACACAATTAATATCATCAATTTCACTTTACATTTTCCTTGTCAACAAAACCGAGTCATTAATCTTTAGGCTGCTATGTTGTCATCCACATAATTCAGTTAATTCCTATAGTAATAAATAGGTGTTTTGAACATAATTCAAAATTCAGAACAATAAAAAGTAAACTTGGCTGCTCACACAAAGGACAAGGAAAAAATGTTTGCCTCATGGTCTGCTTCCATGTCATTAGACATGACCCCAAGCAATGTTCCCTCTAAGCTGTGGAGTCTTGTGAGCAAAAATTCTACTTTGTGAGCGACTGGCATTAAAGTTGCGAGTGAGCGATTTGGCTGCTGCATTAATTAGTCTGCTCTGGAGCCATCCTTCCTGAGCAGAGACAAAAGTGTGTGCGCTGGAGGCTAAAAAACTATGAGCTAGCTCACACTAATTCAGCTTAGAGGGAACACTGACCCCAAGGTGGGGGGGGGAACACCTTTTTGTTCTCTAAAGGAAAAATGCTTGGCATTCTTCCATGTGTTCAGTTTACCCGCATTTATAGAGACATGAACTTGATGTTCATAAACAACCCATTCCCGCCATGTCTTGTGGGTACAGGGTTTACAATGTACATACAGAGCTCTCCTTCCACAAGAGCTTATCCATTCATTTCAACTCACATTAAGGTTGCCATATGCCCACTTGGGCAGAATATCTCCTGCCTCGAGTAGGTTTTGCCCACCAGCATTCCAGCAGCTAGCGGGAGAGAAAAACATGCCATTGGGGTTTTTTTTAATAACCTTTTAATTAATTTTCCAAACAAAATGAAAACAAAAAGGAAAGAACTAAAGAATGTACATTATAGCAACACAATTAAAAAAATAATAATAATTCCTCACATATTTCTGCTAGTTGATATAACTTAATTTACCCTGATAATATTAACTCAGGTTAATACTTCCATCCTTTATTTCCAACAGACCAAGATATCGTTTTCTATAAGCAAACCATTTTTCCAAATTTTTCCCTATCTCTTTCCTTTAAGCATCTCCAAATTATCAGCAAATAAGTATTCACATCACAAAAATAATTATATATATTTAAAAACCCTAATTAAAGGTTTAATTAATTGTTAGTTCCTTTTCCACTTAACCCACTGAACCCATACTATCAGCAATAAATCCTCACGTAGATACTAGCCCAAGTCATAATTCAGATTTTTAATAAATCTTTCAGTAACTGATTGGCCCATTCTTAAACCTTCTATAGTTCTCTATAGATGAACCCTTTCCTCACTTTGTCCACCTTTTACTTGTAATTGTCCTCTCACATAACCATACACTATCAACAATTTATTTTTCCACCTAACATTCCTATTTTTTTATCCTCTCATTTCTGCCATGTCACATACCCATACATCTCATCAAATTACCATTTTCACGTAACATATTTTCTCTTATAGATAGGCTATCTTTACACCTTCCTCTCTCGCTATCCTTTTTCCTTCTTTACAACAATAGTGCCACTATTAATCATTTCGCTATTAGTGAAGTCTTAAGATATGCTTTCCCAACAAGAATGTTTCATCTCTTTCTTGTGGGGGAAGCGATTAATAATAAATCGAAAGCATTTCCAAGACAGACATTTTTATATTTCACCAATTTTTCTGCATCTTAAATCTCTTATATTCAAAACTCTCTTAATCCAATCCTGTTGTATCTTAACTAACAATTTATTCATTTTATCACCAATAATTGGTACTACAAACATTAATACCCAATATGAGCAGTAATTAAAAGAAAAACCTTTGTATGGCACTAAGAAAACAAACACAAACTAAGATGCAATAAAGCTTTTCAAGACATAGCTCTCTGGAATTTTACTTTCCACATTATGTAGGTTTGGGAAGAAAATACTCTTTTATACTACCAAGAAGTGAAATTTCTCTACCACTGAAAGTACCTTTTTGTTTTCCACCAATTTATCTACTAGTCAGTCACAAATTACTTATCACATGCAAATATTATCCAATTTTCCTCATTTTATAAAATATTCAAACAAAATCAGTTGTTTTACCTACCACTACCCCATGTCCATTTTTTTGCTTTATTTCCTGAAGCATCTTTTTGTTAACAATTACAATCAAATGTCTCATCTCTTTAAATTCATAGTGTTTGGCTTCCACAATATGCCATTTCAGTTCAGTTTCTTTCTTCTTCAGTTTTCTATTGTCTCTAATATTTTCTCTTGACAAACACCTTGCTCTCCCTTTGGTTGTCTTTGTAATGTATTCAATAAGCTGCCATTGAATGCATAATGTGTTATGAAAACATCTAATTGAAATGCTATGTTAAGCTTCATCCTGGGCTAGGATCCAAATACATCCAATCACATTGCTAGCCCAGGAAGCACCTAACCAATCACTATCAACAAGCTCCCTGAGCGGGAATGTTCGTGATTGGCCCTTTAGAATGCAACCTTATTGATTGGTATTTGTACAGTAGGCGTGGCTACATTAGCCGGGAGAGTTTAAAAGCAGAACAGCTGCAATGTAAAAGCTGTTCTGGCTATCAGATGTTGATCAGTGTTGGAGTTGTGTTTGAGTTGATTAATAAAGCTGAATCTTTGCTGAATCACTCTCCGACTACTTTGTTAAGCGAGCGACTTAACAGTCTTACTCCATTTTCCATGTGCATACTTTTGGGATTTTCTTCTGGTCCCAACCCTCAATCGGTTATGCTTTACAGGGCTCTTTACTCCACTAATGCAGCTGTAAACAATCGGTTTTCTAAATAGTGGACACGTATCCCGAGTCTCTTTTTCATGCCCATAGTCCTGCTCTTTTTCTAGGCTCTCCAAATTCTGCTGAGGCTGCAGCAGTTCCTCCTCATTTTCTGCTTCCAAATCTTTATTCCGTGGGCTTTCAAACGCTTTTTTAAACACTTCCTTCACAGCCCATTGTACCTCCTCAAAGAGGATTTTTTTTAATTGTTCCACTGTTAAAGAACCAATCTCTATATTTTCTAAGTCCCATTCGGTTTCCTCTGTTGCAAGTCCCTTAGTTTCCCCTTCTACCGCCATTTTCTAATCTTTACTCCTTCTCTTTTCTTAGCCATTTTTACTTTCCAAATTGGAGATAACTGTAGGGGGGCATTTTGGGGGGTCTTCACCATTTATAGCAATATATATGTGTACTCATGATACTGTTGCTGTTGAATTGTAAAAAAAAAGATTTAAAAACGGGTGGTCACAACTAATGCAGAACATGACGGCCATGTTCTGCTCCATTTCCGGCTTCTGCATCGAGACAAATCGCTCTCACCACCACAAACCACCGTCCGTGGGGTGGCCGAAAAAGTCTCTTGCTGCGCAAGCTCCCTCCAAGAGTTTGGGTGAGTCCCCGCAAGGTTGCACGGACCGGGGAACTCCAAAAAAAGCAAAAAAAGGACGAGTGAGCTCTGGAGCGTCCCGAGCCGCACCCGAGTCGTTCCGCCATTGACCTGGAAGTTCCCAAAAACATGCCATTGTTGATGTCATACCTCTCTAGGAATTGCCAGAAACCCTATGGTAAAACCATAAAGTTTTTGTTGATTCCAAGAGAGGACTGATGTCACTCCTGGGGAAAACCCAGAAGCGACACCAATCCTCTCTAAGAATTGCTGGAAACATTATAGTTCTGTCTTAGAATTACCAATGATTCCTAGAGAGATGTGACATCACTTTCAGTTTCCCCAGAAGTGACATAATTCCATTGGCAACAATGATCCCATGTCCTTGTGGCCCCAGCCTCCCACTGATTGCCAGGCCAAGCCTGTCTGGCACGCAAACTTAGAAACCAGGCCAGCTTGGAATTCTAGCAAGACCCAAGCCACTTTCAGCATTTGAGCCTGCTAGCCATAATAAAAATAACACAAGTGCGTCACATTTTGGTCTTGGGTTGCCAACCTCCAGGTGGGGGCTGGAGGTCTCCTGGAATTACAATTTATTTCCAGGTGACAGAGATTACGAGAAAATGGCTGCTTTACAGAGTGGACTTCATGTCATTATACTTCACTGAGGTTCTCTCCTCCTCAAACCCAGTCCACTGCAGGCTCTATCCCAAAGCTCCTAGAATTTCCCAACCAAACTTGGCAACTCTGTGGGCTTAAGAATCAACCAGAGTCTAAATCTGATCTTGAGACCTTGGCCAAATGGTCCTCCAGGTCCCAACTTGTCCCCCCTAGTGGCCCAGGGTTGCCTGCTCCAAGTTTGGAAATTCAAGAAGATTGGGGGGGGCTGAGGAGGGCAGAATTTAGGGAAAAGGTTCAGAAGGGGTGTGATGCTACCTAGTATACCCCCCCAAAGTGGCTGTTTTCTCTTGAGGAACTGATCTCTGCACTCTGGAACTCAGTGGTAATTGTGGGAGATCTCCAGCTCCAACCTGGAGGTTGGCAACTCTAGTTTTGTCCTGATAGTAACTTGGCATACACTGAAGTATGCATGTATAGAGCAGTGTTGCCTCTCCTAGAACCGCATGGGGAAAGCTAGTAACGTGTACTGCCTCATGAGAACTGGGGCCAAGTCAGCAGATCTTCCTTAGTCTCATTCTTCACTCCTGAACTCCAGCATCTGAAAAGAAAAGCCCTCAAAACGCCTCCCTTTGTGTAGTTCCATGCAGCAGGTCTACAATAGTATGTGAAGTGGCAAGAGAACTTTCCAGTTCCCTGCCTTTAGTGTCAAGGTCCTTTTCCTTTTGGAAGCTAACATCATAAGATGAGGTAAGGTTTGTCTTCTTTAGAAGTCCAAGAGCCATAAGCAGAGGCCATTTCGTAGAAAAAGAGGTGCAGGAGCTCACTAGCACAACTTATTAGCATAATTTATTTGCATATGCCACACCCCCTGACATCACCGGAAGTGTGTCAGAAGGCAACACCCACCGCTCAGGCTCCACTGGACTGTTTTGGATTGCTAGCTATTAGGGTGGGGGAACATGCAGATCTTGGTCTTAAAGGTGCCACTGGACTGCTTTGGACCAGGGGGCCGGGGGGGGGGAGCTCTGCAACTTACCTGGCTGCTTCTTGCTCTGACTGAGGGCTGCTGGGAGCAGGGGGTGGGGCTTGTTGCATGTTCCTGCCCCCTGGGCTCTTTACTGCCGGAGCCCCGCTCCTGTGCCCTCCTGCAGGAAATGACCCCTGGCCATAAGATATGAGCAGTCTTTACATATGATTTCTGTAATAACCACATTATTTAATTTGGATCGTTGCCTGGGGACCAGTTCATTAAACACGTTTTAAATGTTACGTTAGGTTTTATACAATTTCTAACATATCCGAGTTAACCCCTCCCCCTTTTGCTTTCGATTCAGTTCAAATTTTGCTTGTTTAAAAGAGTTAGTATATTTTCCATGTGGGTTACAAATGCAAAAATGAGCATTTATGTGTACTTCAGTGATTAATTTAACCCCTCCCTCTCTTTTTCCTGACAACCCATATGGTTGTCAAGACAAGAAACATTCAATGGATTGCCACTGTCTGCCTTCGTGTAGCAACCCTGGACTTCCTTGGCGACAATGCTCCCTCTAAGCTGCAGAGTGGGGTCTTCTGAGCAAAAATTCTACTCTGTGAGCTACTGGCATTAAAGTTGTGAGTGAGCGATTTGGCTACGGCATAAATTTGTCTGCTCTGGAGCCATCCTTCCTGAGCTAAGACAAAAACGTGTGAGCCGGAGGCCAAAAAACTGTGAGCCAGCTCACACTAACTCAGCTTAGAGGGAACGGTCTCTCATCCAAGTACTAAGCAGGGCTGACCCTGCTTAGTTTCTGAGAGCTGACAAAATAAGCAAAAATCTCTGAGCTGTGAAGAATAGTTTTAATAATGAGAAGGACTACTTGCCTAGTAGAGCAGCAATGCATTTTTGGAGCACTTCGGAAAGTTTCTACTCTTGCGTCAGGCAAATGTTATGATGGTGTTTGAAAAGCCACTAAAAACATTTTCAGACTTTAAATTGATTTCTGCCTCTTCATTTCCCACATGGTTGTATTAATGTCATTACAATTTACAATTATTTTCATTATTAATGGTGGTAGCCTTTTGGAAAATTGCTCCTACGATTTTATTGCTACTATTTTAAACTTTATTGATAAGATAGCCTATGCATATAAATTAACTGCTAGACCAAAAGCATCCTTAATTTCAATTTAAGAGAAAAAAATTCACTGCTTCAATATGCCTTCTAGTAAGTGTTGACCAAATTTATACAGTGGAGGATCTTGCCTGCCTGATTATGTACACCTTCACACATAAGGACATTAGAGAAGCGATGTTGGGTCAGGCCAATGGCCCATCCAGTCCAACACTCTGTGTCAAACATTGCCATCAGGAGGTCTGCCAGCGGAGCCAGAACTCCAGAAGCCCTCCCACTGTTGCTCCCCAAGCACCGAGAATACAGAGCATCACTGCCCCAGACTTAGTGTTCCATCTATACCATGTGGATAATAGCCACTCATAGACCTCTGCTCCATATGTTTATCCAATTTCCTCTTGAAGCTGTCTATGTTTGTAGCCACCACCACTTCCTGCAGCAGTGAATTCTACACATGTTAATAACTCATTAGGTGAAGTAGTGCTTCCTTTTATCTGTTCCAACACTACTGCTCAGCAATTTCATTGAGTGCCCATGAGGTCTTGTACTGTGTGAAAGGGAGAAAAGTAGTTCTTTCTCTGCCTTCTCTATCCCAGGCATAATTTTGTCAACCTCTATCATGTCACCCCTCAGTCATCATTCCTCCAAGCTTAAAGAGCCCTAACTTC
Source organism: Gekko japonicus (assembly GCF_001447785.1). Lineage (NCBI taxonomy): Eukaryota > Metazoa > Chordata > Lepidosauria > Squamata > Gekkonidae > Gekko > Gekko japonicus. The sequence continues at coordinate 78,240 of NW_015169214.1, forward strand.
TTTAACTTTTCTTCATAGGGAAGGTGTTCTATCACCTTAACCATTTTAGTTGCCCTTTTCTGCACTTTTTCCAATGCTATATCTTTTTTGAGGTGTGGTGACCAGAATTGCACACAGTATTCCAAATGAGGCTGCACCATTGATTAATACAGGGGCATTATGATACTCGCTGATTTGTTTTCAGTCCCCTTCCTAATAATCCCCAGTGTAGCATTTGACTTTTTAAATGTGTGTGTGTGTGTGTAATTTTTATTTATTATACAATTAGGGGTAAGAAACAAAAGGGGGGAAAGGAGTAACAAAAAGTCATGAAGCATTATTCATGAAAAGCTTTTACATTTTCCATTTATTGAGGACACTATTCTAATATATAGAATAAGTGTAATAGCTACATAGATTATGAGTAGAATATCATCTCAACTCACATAATTTTTTCAAAATATCAATATGCTTTTTTTTAATCACAACAATTTTTAAACATCTTAAACAATTTAATATGGTAATCTTAAAGCAGCATTTATAACTTTTCTAGAAATAAAAATTCTACATATTGCTTACGTAATATCATTTTAATAAAATAGATATATTACATACACTGAGTATCAAAAAGGAATAATATACATTAAAAATGACTATAATATAATAATTTCTCCCTGACTGTCAGGAGATGCCAGCTTTTTATCTCAGGTATTAGAAACTTATCATCAGTTACAAGCCATTACCATCATATGAATAATATGCCTTCTATTTCTGCTGAAATTCCTTAATTGGTTTTTTATTTACTTGATTCATTAATTTTGGCATTGCGGCATATTCAGCTAGTTTATCAGACTAGCCTTCTTTTGCTGGACAATCTTCTGAGCATTTGACATCTCCAGTGTCTAACACAACTCCAAGATCTCTCTCCTGGTAAGTTACCACCAGTTTGGACCACATCAATGTATATTTATAGTTAGGAGTTTTGGCTCCAGTGTGTGTTACCCACATGGAAAATTAAGTTGTGATGCAGGCACTGAGAGTGTATTGTTTGATTTTAGAACAACATATCTGATGCTGATGCCTTTTTTTTTTTAAACCCTCGAAGGGATATTTTTTTATTTTGCAATAGACTACAGAGCTACAAAGAAAATATGGGAGGGGGACTACAACTAGGGATAAAGGAAAGATAACCACACTATGCTAAAACCCCAAGAGGAGGAGAGCTTATCCCTGTTAGTATAAGTGTTAGTACTAAAAATGTTAATATCACAATATACTTGTAGAGTTCTTGTTTATCACAGCTTCAAATATGTTAATATGTTAGTTGTTATGAGAGAGCTTTCTGATCACCTTCTTGTTCTTCACTTCAAAAGACCATTTTCCGAGTCCTTCTGCCTTCACTTTGGCTTTCTGTCTTAAAATCGTATACATCTCTGGCGGGACCTGCACCCTTTTCTGCAGCAGAGTCCTCTTCCGTTCCAGAGGTGGCAGAGTCACTAGATTTCATTTCTTCCTCCTTAGACTCTTCCTCTGTTCCCAGCTGACGCCGCAAAAACTCTTTGGCTTTGAAAGTGGAGTCTATTGTCTCTCTTCTATTGTTGATCTTAAAGATGACACCCCCCGGGACCACCCATCTGTACGATATTCCATTAGTTTGAAGGAAAGAAATTAAATCCTTGTAGTTTTTCCTCTTCTGTCGAATTTCAAATGGAATGTCTTTTAAAGTTTTGATGATTACATTCCCCATTTTCAGTGGAGTTGCCGAAGTAGCTTTTAAAATGGCATCTCTGGTTTGTCTTCTTGAGAATCTGACCACTATTTCTCCAGGTAGGCTGTTTTTTTAAATATAATTGAAGTATGCCCTATAGGCTAGCTCCATTATTTTTTTTGCAAGCTCATCCACTGTTAAGCCTATTACTGGAGCGATAATCTCGCTAAGCACCTTCCTCAGGTCCTCCCGCTCAGATTCGGGAACTCCCTGGAACCTGAGAATCATGTTAGCTTTTTCCATCTGTAACTGCAGCAAACTGTTTTCTTGAATATTCTGCTTTGTTTCCACTTCTCCCATTCTTTTCTTCAATTTCTTGCTTGTGGTGTCTATTTCTTTAATTTTCTCATTTGCCTGCTCCACTTTTTTCTCAGTTTCATTCAGCCGGAGCTGTTGAGGTGCAAAGTTCTTATTCATCATGGTCAATTGCTGGTTAGTATCATCGAGTTGTTCCATCACCAGCTTGAGCATGTCCGCTAGCAGTTTAATGACGTCTGCTCCCTCTTCCTTTTTTGGGCTCTGACTGCCTGGCAGTTTCATTTTTGGCTTTCTCTGCTGGGCCGCCATTTTCTCCATTTTGTTTACAATTTCTACCACTTCTTCACAACTCAAAAAAATCGCCCCACGATGACCAAAATCAAGTAAGTCTCTCAAAACACTCTCGTTGTATTTCCTCCCCTCTCCCCCTTCATATCACTTATCAGTTCAATTGCAAATGAGGTGTCCCTCTTTGCGCCCGCTTTTGTCAGAGGGGGGGATTTGCTTTTAAAGTAGTCCAATTTATTTCGAACTCACGTTCATTGTCAGTCAGATTCTCTGACCTCGCTCATTAATTGCCATTCCGCTCGATCTCCGGCGCTTGTCCCGGTCAAACCAGCTAGTGCCCGAGGGCCACACAGCGGCTGGACCATCATGGCAGAGGGAAGCCTCAATTCTCCAGCATTACACCATAGAAGAGGCCACCCCTCAAAAGCCCCCTGGCCTGGAGTCTATCGCAAAGGCTCCGTGGGGGTGTCACTTGAGGTGGCACCCCTCCAGGCTGCTGGTGTGCGGATCGCTCTCATGCAGCTCGGGGACAGCGTCCACCATCGCTGCTTCATAAACTGGAAGTGATGCAGCCTGCAGTTCAGCGTCTAAACCACTTGAGCCACCGCCGCTCCCTTACAAATTGCTTGGTGGTGGTGCAGTAGCTTTTTTGCTCCTTTTTCATAACATAGTGATGCACAACTGAGAAGGGGAAGCTGTGGAGCCCCAAAATGGGATGAACTTCCTAATGCACTGATAAACAGCAGTGGGGGTGGGGGTGGGGAGAGATTGCAGAAATAAAGCCCCCAAATGGAAGCAATTCACTTGTGGGGGAGCTTTCTACTTCAGAAAAATAGCTGCAAAATGGGAAGAAAATCCTTGGTGTGAAAGCAACCATGGGGAAAATACAACCCCCGCTTGTTTGTTAAACCAGTGAGCACTCACAAAAGCCTATTGTGTGCGGGTGGTAGAACAAATTTTGAGTCCAGTGGCACCTTTAAGACCAACAAAGGTAAAAAAAAAAAAAAAAGACCAACAAAGGTCTATTTAAGGTAGACCTTTATTTATTCAAGGTATGAGGTTTCGTGTGCATGCACTGTGCTAGGTGTGCAGTCACCCAGCAAACTCAGACAAATAGCTTGGCAAACACATGATCTGGTCATCAGTCATTTGGAGTGTTGTGGACTGGGTTCGACACGTAGAAACAACAGACGCTCAGAGATTATCAGCTCATAGTTTACTGTACACAACACAACAACGTATACCAGCTGGAGCGGCCAACTATATACAGTCCCGGGGGCACACCCACCAGTCCCATTGGAAGGTTTGAACTTCCTGCCACAGTTCTGATAGGTACTAACTGGAAGGCTCAGGATCCTAGTCCCTATTGTCTAAAGGAGCCAAGCTCGGGTTGCGTACCACTGGCACCTAGTGGCGATCAGCAGACATAACATGGAGGGACGATCACAACTGGGGAACATGGCACAAGCTGCACCCACACAAGTTCATGCATCCCAGTTTCACGTGGGAGCATACACTCCCTGAGAAATTTGGAGACTCAAGTCAATCTTATTTGAAAGGGATCACAGTTCAGAGTTGACCCAGTGTTTGGGGGACAGAAGGTGTGCAGCTGTTGGTGCTGCTACTGCTTTTCTTCTGGGTGCTGGTTCCAGCTTATCCCAGCAGACAGCTAGGACAGTGGTTGAGCTGATGGTGAAAAGCAGAAGCTGCTGCCACATGTCCTTTTCTTTGGGAGAAAAGGGGAGCGATCTGGTATCACTGCAAGCAGTGCAGTGGGCATTCAAGGAGAAAAAAGGGCCCAGCCACAATAGTGCTCCTGCTGCTGTCCAAAGGGCCAGGCACAGGTAAGTGCTTGGAGTAGATGCCAAGGCTTCCGCCTCCCATTGTTATACCCTTACCCAAGTGAATTAATGAGCAAGCAGCAAATGGCACTTAGGTATGTGAACCTGAAAAAATAGTTTCAGGAAGGGCATGAATACTGGTATTTGATGGCATTCAGGTCCCTGGTCATGTTTTGGGATCTGGGTTTGGGTTTTTCTGGGATTCTGGGACTTTTTGGGTTCCATTATTCCCTATGGGGGACACTTTTAGGGGGATCTGGAGTCGGTGTTTTTCAATCAAATGACACCAAAATTGCAGGAGAGATAGTGCTGCCTCTCCACTCAAAAAGTTCCACGTTTCAAGCATATTGAACAAAGGGATTAATTTCTATGGGCCCAAGAACAAGGTGCCCCAAGCCATCCTACTTGCAAGGGGGCTGACTGGGAGGAAAAAGAACTGCCCTGGGAAACGGCCCCATCCCCAACAAGGAGGGAGGGAAGGGGGAAGGGGGAAAGACCCTGCTAGACCCACAGCTCTGCCAGGCCCTGTGCCTGGCTCATGCTGGCTGTGAGCTGCTTTCCCCAGGCTGGATGAAATTCACACTGGCTGGGAACCACATTCCCCTGACAGAGTGAGACTCACACTGATTGGGAGCCGCCTTCCCTGAGCCAGGAGACATGCTCTCCTCCCTCCTCCCTCCTGTTGCCCAGGAAACCTGTTAAATAGAAAAAAACACATGACTGGGATCATTAAAAAACTGGCCCCAGATATGCCTGAAATATACAGGTCCCAGATAACTGTATTTCCAAGAATTTTGAATACCCCTCTGGATACCTGAAAATAGCCAGAGCAGCTCTATCTAAGCACACACCCCTAGGCGCTTTAGAATTACCACAGCTTTTTTTTTTTAACCAGTACATTTTCTTATGGCTCCCAGCAGTGGCAAACTGCACAGCTGAACAGCATGAAGCTGCTACCACCTGGTGTATTGCTGCTTTGAGTCACTTATGTGAAGACAGTTAATAAACGATGCAATGTCCTTACATCTGAGCCTATTCACATGTCCCTCTCCTCGCTCTGGCGCATCCCAGCTAACTCTTGAACATTCAAAATTATCAGTAAGCTTCAGTACTTAAAGATCTTCTGTCATTGCCCCTGGAAGTAAAAGGGGGTGCAAGTAAATGAGACTCTGCTACTGCTCCCTGTTGTTGCTTTTACTAATTCCCCCAAGTGAATGTGTTTCAATGATAACAAAGACCAGCAGCTGCTGCCAACACCCACCTGTCCCATTCCTTCACAATGGTAGCATCTGTGTTAGGCTTGCTCTTTGCTCCTCCGGCAATTATGCCACCACTTTTCCCAGGAGGAAGGAGACAGAGCGAGGCCAATTTCCTACTGTTGTTGTCACCATCCGGAGAGGACAGTTGGTGATACCTGCTGCTTCATTCCAGTGAGACCAATGTCAGTATAGAATCATAGAATCATAGAATGTTAGAGTTGGAAGGGACCTTGCAGGTCATCTAGTCCAACCCCCTGCACTCTGCAGGAGCATAGCCGAAAGATAGCCCTACAACATACCCGAAAGATGGTCATCCAGCCTCCGCTTGAAAACGTCCAGTGAAGGAGCATCTACCACCTCCTGAGGCAGTCTGTTCCACTGCTCAACCACTCTTACAGTAAGGAAGTTTCTCCTGATATTTAGCCGATAACGACTCCCTTGTAATTTCCACCCTTAGATCTAGTCTTGCAATCCGGAGCGACAGAGAATAGATCTGCTCCATCTTCTACATGATAGCCCTTCAAATACTTGAAGACTGCAATCATGTCCCCTCTAAGCCTTCTCTTTCCCAGGCTAAACAGACTCAACTCTTTCAGCCTTTCCTCATAGGACTTGGATTCCAACCCTCTCACCATCTTGGTTGCCCTCTTCTGGGCACGCTCGAGCTTGTCAACATCCTTCCTAAAATGTGGTGCCCAAAACTGGACACAGTACTCCAGGTGAGGCCTGACCATAGCAGAATAGAGCGGAACTACCACCTCCTGTGATCTGGACACAATGCTTCTGTTAATGCATCCTAAGATTGCATTAGCTTTTTTCACAGTCACATTGCAGTGCAGGCTCATGTTTAGCTTGTGATCAACCAGAACACCTAGATCCCTTTCACATGTGCTGCTGTCAAGCCAAGTCCCTCCCATTCTATATCTGTGCCTTTGATTTTTAGTCCCTAAGTGTAGGACTTTGCACTTATCTCTATTGAAATTAATTTTATTTGTCTCAGCCCAGTGTTCCAGCCTATCTAGATCATTTTGAATCCTGACTCTGTCTTTTTCAGAATTAGCAATCCCACCCAGCTTCGTGTCATCTGCAAATTTGATAAGCATCCCCTCTATATCTTCCTCCAGGTCATTTATAACAACATTGAACAACACCGGGCCTAGGACCGAGCCCTGTGGCACTCCACTCGAGACTTCCCTCCACGTAGACGCAGAGCCATTTACAAGCTAGGACTGCCAAATCCCCCCAGGGGGCGGATTCCCCCACGCTTTGGAGCCCCGATTTCCGCCCCCGCGGAATCGGGGCCCAGGGGAAACTCCACCCCCGCATGCACGTCACTTCCCTGTGACGTCATCACGCTGGGGCGGGGCACAGCCATCTGAGGGGAAAAAATAGCACCGCACCAGGAGCCGGCAGAAAGTCCCCCGCCGGCAGAGGTGAGTACATTTGGCAACCCTATTACAAGCACTCGTTGGGTATGATTTTGCAACCAACCATGAATCCATCCATGAATCCATCCAACAGCTGCACCATCCAGCCCACACTTAACCAGCTTATCCTCAAGGATATCATGAGAAACTTTGTCAAATGCTTTACTGAAATCTAGATATACTATATATACTTCCTGGGATCCTGGTAATTGACTGATGATGCTGGTCCCTAACACTGCATCTATACGTATTGGACATACGCAAGTAGTGTCTGTATCATACACTAGGCAGTAGTGTGAAAAACTGGAACATGCTGGAAGCATACATGGAGGCGACAAAGCAGAAGAAAAGACGGACAGAGAAAACAGGAAGATGAGGAAAGGACAGGCTAATGAAGGGGCCTTGCTGTAGGGGGAAAATCACAGACCCGTGTTAGACTGTATGCTGTTAAAATGCACACTTTAAATGTCTTCTGCTCAGAATTTACATATATGACCAGTACAATTTGTTGTTATAGTAATAAAATTTACATTTTCCCCTTAGTTTAGAAAAGAGACAACCGGAGGGGGGGCATGATAGAGGTTTATAAAATTATGCAGGGGGTGGAGAGAGTTGACAAAGATCATTTTTTTCTCCCTCTCCCAAAATACTAGAACTGAAGGGGATCCAATGAAGCTGATGGGCAGTAGGCTCAGGACAGACAAACGAAAATACTTCTTTACACAGAGAGGGATTAAAATGTGGCCACAAGAATAAACAACTTTAAAAGGTGATCAGATAGATTCATGGAGGATAGATCTATCAGTGGCTACCAGCCATGGTGACTAAAGGGAACCTCCACGTTTAGAGGCAGTCAGCCTCTGAATCACAGTGGGAGGAGGCAACATCAGGGGAAGGCTTCAGCCTCTATGCCCAGTTGTTGGACAATCAGAGAAACTGGTGTGAGATAGGAGGCTGAAATAGATGGACCGCTGGTTGATCCAGCAAGGCTGTTCTTATGTTCTTAATTTAGCACTTTCAAAGAGTTAAATCAGGCGTGTAAAAGCCTAATTAATATATGGCTTTAAAAGTACTACCGTGGTGTATATCTAGTGATGTTAATATGTACTGGTCGTGGACATGCTATCTGAGTTAATATCTTACTTCAGTGGTCATTAAACTGGGCTTTAATATACAGTGCTATTTACTGTAGTATTTCTTAAGAACATTCATATGCCTGCCTTTCTCCCCAGTATGGGGATCCAAGGCAGGTAATAACAAACACAATAACAAATGCAATAGACTGAAAAAAGGTAGTGGCTAGAATGCGGTGGCTCAAGTGGTTAAGACGCTGAACTGCAGGCTGTGGAAGGTTGGTAGTTCAGCAGTTCGAGACCCGAGTTGCCGTATGACGGAGTGAGCTCCCGTCTCTAGTTCCAGCTCCTGCCAACCTAGCAGTTTGAAAGTAAGAAATTGCAAGTAGATAAATAGGTACCACTTCAGTGGGAAGGTAACAGCGTTCTGTGCGCCTTGGTGTTTAGTCATGCCGGCCACATGACCACAGAAACATCTTTGGACAGCGCTGGCTCTTCAGCTTTGAAACGGAGATGAGCACCGCAACCCTAGAGTTGGACTCGACTGGCTTTCGAGCAAGGGAACCTTTACCTTTACCTTAGAAGGTCATACTGGGACCTGGGAAACCCGAGTTTGAATACCCACTCTGCTGTGGAAGCTTTCTGGGTAACATTGGGCCAATCTGATACACTCAGCCTAACCTCCTTCACAGTGTTATTGTGGCTGAGTTCAGATGGGCAGTTTGAAGCAGGAGGGAGTCGTGGCAAAAAAAGACCCAGAACAAACTGTTCCAGGTTTTCCCATTCACACTGCAGTGACTGATGCAGGAGCATACCGGGAGGAGGCGCAAGGGAGCATTCACACTGTTGGTCGGAGGCATGGCTGGCTTTCTTTCTTTGTAATCTGGAGATATGCACTTATTTGAAAGGGATCACAATTCAGAGTTGACCCAGCGTTTGGGGGATAGAAGGTGTGCAGCGCATAAGCACATAAGCACATAAGCGCATAAGAAAATGCGGCTTTTGGCGTTCACACTATGTTGGTGTGGGATGGACCCAGGATAATTGCGCTTTCCAGGGTTTGCTACCACTTTCACCAGGTATCTTTTAAACTCGGGAGCAAAGCGTCACAAGACGTGTTGAGTACGGGTGGGGAACGCCGGACCGATGTGCCTGTGGGAACGGCCCATTTAATCCGGTTGTGAAACGTTCCTCACACGCGCCTATATCGAGGCAAACTGCCCATCTGAACTCAACCTGTGAGTCTAAAATAGAGAAGAGGACAATGTAAGCGGCTTTTGGTTACCATTTGGGTATAAATGATGTAAGTAAGTAAATAAATAATACTGCCTGCTTTAAACACTATATCCCAAACACCCTTCTAAACAGCTCAGCTTTGCAAAGCTTTCTCGAGCCAAGGGAGGCTTTACATTCTCAGAAAGGCCATTCAATAGAACAGGGATGGCCCCTGAAAAAGAATTCACCTCTCTGCATAAGAAGAACAAGCAAGCAAGAAAGGGTCCAAGGAACAGAGTTGCCCCATGAATTCATGTAGAGGATCTTCAAAGTATAGACTCCAGGCCATGATTGGATTTAGAAGAACCACAACTTTGAACTGTACCTGGAAACCAATGGGAAGCCATTGTAAAGATCTTAATGTTGATATGACATGGCTGAATACCTGACTCCTGACAGCAATGTGTCTTCCCCATTCTGCCCTGGTTTATGACAAAGGAACATGAGGGGTGGTTGCATGCTTTTTTGAGAGGTTTCCAACAGTAGGAGTCAAGCTGAATAACAAGTGAGAAACTGACAGAGAACAGATCAGATCTGTTGGCTAGACAGAGCTGGACCCCGCAAAACATTTCTAATGACAGAAGGAATTTCTGTCAGGAGAGCAGAACGTCCTCACCACCCCCATCCCATAATACCCCATGGAGACCAGGGATCCCTGGGAATGAAATAACTGCTGGTGCCCCCATCATTTCTGGCATGGAATGCTGTAACCTGCCCAACAATAGCAGGAGTTGTTGCCTCATACAAACAGAGAGCAGTTCTTGCCCAGGCAAGGTCAGGAAATATGTGCCTGGTTTTGTTTCTATCTAGATTTCTAGTAGTAACCAAACAACAATATGCTCAAGGGGAAGACAAAGTGCTATCATCACTTGGGTATGTGAAAGACAGAGTCAGCTTTCATGTGGTCAGGTTGCAATTCCAAAATACAAATGGACTATGAACCTTTTGTGATCTTATTGGGCTCAAAACATGGATCCCACCTTGGATCCAAATGTTTTGACCGTTCCTATTGAGATTTTCAGACAGTATTGAACATGTTCCAAGAAACGTTCGGCAGCAAACAGACATTCTCAAACCTTATTGTTCGATTCCAAAGAAAAGAAGAGGAAACGGCAGTACAACTTCAATGCTAAGCACAGAGAAAAGCTTTTGTCAAATCCCCCCCCCCCAGGAGATGAGATTTGGCACCAAAAACTCCACAAGTGTGGACATATCAAGAAGAGGCAAAATCCACCAGTAAGTCCATTGTAGAAATATGACAAGGACGGGTCTTAAAAAACTGTGTCCATCTTTATTTCTTTGCATCAGATGCTGGCAGAATCTCAGCCGAAGGGTATCTCCTACCAGAGGAGAAAGCCCAAGATGAGACACAAGGTTGGCTCCCATCTAAATTCTGCATATGGAAGCATAATTTCCTCCCTTGTCCCTCCTGAAGCAGCCCAAAATGCCCCCTGAAACCCCAAGAGCAACATAAGGGGTAGTTAGAGGGCTGTCATAGGAAGAAGGAATTGCCCCTCTCATGCATGTATGACTCTTTTTATGAGATCCAACCTACAGCCTACAGTCAGAGAGCCCCAAAGACTTAACCTCTGAAATACTGCCAATTCAACCCTTTGCAGAATCTAGGCAAAAGCAGACACCCAAGTCTCAGCCCGGCAAGATACACTCTCCCAGCCCAACACTCAGAGGGGTTTAGCTCCCTGTTTCAGTACCACTGCCACCAATGGGCCATTTTAGGAATTAGCTGCCAAAGACAGCCAGTGCTCTCAGCTTCTCTTCTGCCATTGCAATTCTAAGATCTTGCCTCATGCCTCTGTCTCACACTACCCGGCAACTACTAATCACAGGAACTGCAGTTACAGACTTAAAGTGATATAGCAACAGACTGCATCGCTTCCTCTGGTGACCATTCTGAATAGCATGTTTGAATGGTGGAAGTTTATGTGATACGGAGAACAACTAGGCATGGGCATGAACCGCATTTTTGCAGTTTGGTTGGGTTTGTAGCTGAATTACGAACCCATATGAACCAGGAGGTTGGTTCATGAACCAACCCAGTGAGCCATTTAAAGTTTAAACCCCTGCTTTCCACTCCCCATGACTTTTGTGGGGAGCAGAAAGCAGGGGTTTCCAAACAGGTGAGTGACTGTTTGGTTTAAATGGCTCCAAGCCATTTAAACCCTGCCCACACAAAGCTGAAGGGAGCAGAAAGCAGGGGTTTGCAAACAGCTGAGCAGTGGGGACTGCCACCCAACTGTTTAGAAGCCCCTGCTTTCAGTTCTCCACAGCTTTTCACGGGGAACAGAAAGAAGGGATTTTTAAAGATAAGCCCCTTTAAACAGCACTTTTTACTTCACCCCAGGGGTTGGCTGCCAGATAAAGCCCTATTAAACAGCTGAGCCACATGGAACAGTTTGTTCCATGTGGATCAACTATAGGGGCTTTCTTGGGCAGCCAGCCCCAAGGGCTGCACTTGCAGACTTACAGTAATGTAGCAACTGACTGCATTGCTTCCTCTGGTGACCCCAGGGGCTGGCTGCCAAATAAAACCCTTTTAAACAGCTGAGCAGTGGGAGCAATTTGTGTTATTAAATGTAATTTGCCATACTAAAAGTAAAATGTCCACATTCATTGTATCTGCACAGCAACAGACTTAGCAAGGAATACAAAAGAAAGGAGCAAACACGCAATTCCTGTACATACCCTAGTTGATCTGATTCTAAGGGAGGCACTTTAAGCTTAGGAGCTACAGCTTCATATCACCTTGGTTTCTTTGTTCAGGCAGCCAGAACTTTATCTGCTGCACACAACAATGGCAGCCATCAGCTGGAGCTTAGGTGTGAGAGCTCCTTCCTCCCAAATGGACCTTGCAAAATGGACCATCTAAATGGACCCCTCTCTCTCCATGCCAAGGGATTGTATCATCTCTGTTTGCCCACACCACTGTGGGTCAACGAATCCTTTCCTGAAACCACCAGGAAGATACAATCTAGCCCAGGGGCAGCCAAACTTGCTTAATGTATGAGCCACAGAGAATAAACGTCAGATGTTTGAGAGCCACAAGACATGAACAAATATTACACATACATTTTAATTGAAAAATATGCAAATTTGCTTTTTATTAACATTAAATGAGACTGCCAACAATAATACCAAAGTGGTAAAAACAGATATTGATAATATTTATTTGTTCAATGATATTTATATGTTTGCTAATGATATTTATTTGTCAAAGAGAGAAAGAGACAGAAAGAAAGAATGAAAGAGATGGAGAGAGAGAGAGAAACAAAGAAAGCAAAGAGAGAGGGGGAGAGAGGGGGATGGAAGGAAGGGAGAAAGGAAGGGAGGGAGGGGGAAAGAGAGGAAAAAAGAGAAAGAATGGTGGAAAGAAAGCAAATAGATGGGGTAAGGAGGAAGGAACAGAGAGAGAAAAGAGAGAAAGAAAGAAAGAGAAAGAGGGGGAAGGAAGGGAGAGAGAGAAAGATGGAAAGAATGAAAGGTGGAAAGAAAGAAGGAAGGAGAGAGAAATAAAGGAAGCAAATAGAGGAAGGAGGGAGAGGAAGGAAGGAAGGAAGGAAGGAAGGAAGAAAGGAAGGGAGAAAGAAAGGTGGAAAGAAAGCAAATAGATGGGGAGGAAGGGGGAATGGGAAAAGAGAGAGAGAGAGATGGAAAGAAAGCAAATAAATAGGGAGGGAGGGAAAGGTGGAAAGAAAGCAATTTTATCTTTAAATGTGTTCTCCAGCCCACCTCCCCTCATGCTAGCCAGCTTGGTTTGGGGAAAAGATTAAAAAAGACAAATCCCTTTACATCCCTTCTCCAAGCTGGTGGGTGGGACCGCAGAGTGGGGGCTTGGAGAATGCCTTTAACTTTAAATGTGTTCTCCAAGCCCCCCACCCCCACTGCAATGCCAGCTTGGCTTGGAGAAGGGATGTAAAGAGACAAATGCCCTCTCCAGCCAAGAGGGAGGGAGGGAGGGAGAGAGAGGTGGAAAGAAAGCAACTTTAGCTTTAAGTGCATTCTCAAACACACACCCCGGCTGGCTTAGAGAAGGCATTTGTCTCTTTGCATCCCTTTTCCAAGCCAAGCAGGAGGGGGGGATCAAATCAACGGCTCCAGGGCAAGGGGGGTCTGCTTGGCGTGCACCCACCCAGCCCCCACTAGAGCCTTCCTACAAGGCAACCCAGAATCTCAGACTGATTTTGCACAAGGAGCTGTGCCACCGTCACGCCTCCCTTTGCCCCGTTTCCATTGGTCAATTTCCCACTCAAAGCCACATGGTCACATTTTGACCCGCGGCTTCGCCCGATTTTCCCCGCGGTTTCGTGATCCTCAAAAAACAATGCTGTAACTGTGCAACAGGCAATTGGGGAGAGAGCCCAGGGGGGAGGGAAAGCAAAGGCTCAGGGAGCGGGGCCCATAGAAATCACTAGGGGGCCGGGCCCTGTGGGCCCCATGGTAGCTACAGCCCTGGCCACATGTGGCTCCCAAGCCGCAGTTTGGCCACCCCTGATTTAGCCCCTTATACCCCCAAGTGTCTGCATCCCTTCTAGGTGTCAGATTCCCAGTTAAGGTGTGGCCTGACCATTTCATTGTCTCTGGCCAGGAAGGCCATTAGCATTTACAAAGCTTTAATGGTTGGTGCTTGGAGAGGCTTGGGAGCAATTTACTCCCCCTTTCCTGTTTGTCTTCAGCTAAGACAGATGAAAACTTTTAAAACTCAAGATGGAGGTTTCATCAAGACTGACACTCCAAATAAAATGCATTTCTCCGCCACAAAAATGTGAAAAAAGTATTCCTCATTCTAGTATTACCTTTGCAATAAATATTGATCTTTGTTAAGATTCTTTAGAATTATTCTGCGAGTTCAAAAAGGGAAGTGTGGAGTTGATAGATGTTATTATTCATCTTGAGTCCAATCAGACGACTCTTTAGAGCCACACGAGGCACGATTGCCTCACGGATCTAAAGGTAATGTCCAGACACAAACATCTGGGAAATGTCCCTCTTCCGTGGGCGTTTTGCCATGCTTTGGAGCCGTACTTAAAAGATAGCACTTTAAATCTGGGGTTTTCAGTTACCTGTGGGACAACTGCGGACTTTCACCCATCTGATCATTCCACCAGCACGCAATCCTCCTGTCGGAGTGGTCTGACGTCAGACCATCCCGAGCAGGCGCCATTTAAAAAAATCTCTACACATGTGTGGATCAACAAGGATGCTGTGACGCCTATGCACATGTGCAAAAAGTTTTTTAAAAAAAACCCACAGCTCTCCTCCTTTAACAAGGATGCACTGTGACGCCTTTGCGCATGAGCAAAAAATATTTTTTAAAACCCACTGCGCATGCCTCCTTCAGTGGACGCTGTCTAGACAATCCACAATGGAGGCAGCGCGCGGTAAGGCGATTCACCAGGGGGATATCTGGTCATGCTATGATGGATTTAAAAGATCGGGATAAAATTCAAACTGGCATAATGGCAGGATTAGCTGCCAGTCTGAACGCACCCCTTGACTCCAGGAATGAGGGTGAGAGAGGGCAGCATTTTAAGAAAAAGAGGGTCTTCATATTTTACTCTAAAATAGCTGCTGCTGTCTTTCCCTGTCACTACAGGCACTTTCATGTGCTGTTTAGGAGGACTTTGCACTTAAGTATTATCATTTACCAAAACTACATCTTCAATCAGACAAAGAAAAAATGTAAAACAGATTGAATATGTTTCCTTGACAACTATTTCATAAACAAGGTCAACAAAAAATGAACGTCCACTGCAGTGAAAGGAACCTATGAAAATCCGCCCTTGGTGCTCTGATTACATCTTGGGGGGAAATGTAAGAAGAAACCAAAATAAAGAAGGCAGTCATCTTGGCTGTGCTAGAAAGCAGAGAAACAGAGTATCATTTAAAATGTAGAAATAACAACATTCTTCCCAATTATACAACCACTTCCTGGGTGCAGGCAGTTATACATCCAAGAACACCCAAGTTTTGTACATGATGAGTGTCTAATTAGAACACAGCGCTACTGTTGCTGGACTTGCATCGTTGTGTCTAGCTCCTGTTCCAAGCCCAAAGGCTTCGCAAAACAGCCAGGAAGATTGTTCCAGTATCATTTTGTTTTTGAACCTCTTATAATTGTAGTTTGCCAGATAATAGGAGAACAAGGAAACCACTGTGCCAAACAAAGCAGTTTGAAAAATGCTTCGATCTCTTCAGCCTGGAGGAAAAATAAACCTCATGGTATTCTGCAAAGAAACAACACAGTCATAATAATTAGATGCTTCTTTTGGGGGCATGATTGAAAATAACAGGTTCTAAAGCAAAAGAGCTAGGGGTTGAATAAGTTGGGGATGAAAACCTTGTTATTGTAATTAAGGCTCTGTTTCTTGCAGGAAAAGTGTGACTAATAAGGGCTACGAGGGGAGGGGGGTGTTCCTAGACAATAGCAGATTGTGGAAAGAGCCTTTAGACAGAATTGCAGAGCACACCAGTGATCACATCTCTTGTTTACTGCCTGGCGAAGTGGGTTAGGTTATACAATGGACCACCACTCAACTACATGTATATGCAAGCTGCAATTTAGCAACAGGGAACTGTGCCTCCTCCCAGGTCAGCCTAAGGTCTGCAATGTAGATAAGGCTAGTCCTTGGCCTTGGCAGTTTCTCACAGGTCTTGGGAAAAGCCCTCTTTGATTTGCATCCATCACTTTGTTGTTGTTCAGTCGCACAGTCGAGTCCGACTCTTCGCGACCCCATGGATCATCTCCCGCCAGGCCCTCCTGAAAGACTTTTGCACTCAAACATTCCATGGGATGATGGTGCAATACTTGCATAACAAAAAGGATATCGTTTCCCCACAGAAAAGTGCAGCACACATTTTGTATAAAACTACAGGCAAGATTTTTGGGTCCGGGAATGGGGGAGTGGGCACTATGTTCCAGGGCACATTGCACAGAAAATGGCAACAAGGAATTTGTGGTTTTGTCCACTCTTGATCTGTCCATCTCTCCTTAGTCCTTCTTTGCTCCTGTATTCTTCTTGGTGAGTTTGCAGCTGACCTGTACAAATGTCAGGCATTATTGCAGGAAAGTCAATACCACTTTAATTAAATATAACTTGCATTCCTAGTGCAAGCCTAGAAGTGAAGCCTGAACTGGGGCGAGACCAGCTGTAAATGGCACCAGTGACCAACTGTTCCTTACTCAGAACAGGGCATGACCTGGGAGAAACAGGTGGTACAAGCATCCCCCAAGAATCTATACTGGGGCATGTTTTCATTCCCTACCCACCCACTGCGCTGAAATGTTCTTGACACAATGGTATTTTACTCAGTATTTCAAAACTCATGTCCTGCCATTCAGCTGAATAAGGCTGTCAAGCCAGTGTTCAACAAATACAGTTACCTCACAATTTTAAAAATCCAAGTCTAATATTCTAGAAAATCTTCATTCAGAAACTTTCCACAAAAGAGAGACCTTTAAAAAATAGTTTTGCCAGTGGCTAGAAATGGTTTAACCAAACACACACATTCACACGCATAGACACACAAACCATGCAATACTAGCGAACAGTTCATCCACCATAACTTCTCTGTACTTGTGTGAAAGGAATCTTGAAAACAGCAACTCAAAAAAGGAGTCCTTGAAGTTTGGTACTACTTAAATTCAGGCCTGATATATTGACTTGGCAAGACTCACTTGAAATTTTGCCCTGGGTTGCATGTTCTAAACATTTTGCCTCAATCAGAAAAGTTTTGGCCCTTTAGTCCACTGTTCCCTGTGGAAATTACTCCTGGGGTAGCAGACACTGCAGAATATTTCCTGCTACTTTCCCACTCCCAGTTCTCAGTTTAAAACTTAAAATGTCAGAAAACCTGCAGGTGGTTAAAATAATCCTGATTTACTCAGTCCCATTCTCCTCCACCTTAGAAGCAAGCAGAAGCCAAGCCTGCTCCAGCTTCTTAGCCAGACCAGACCAGACCAGACCAGACCAGACACACACAGAGAGACCAGCCTCTGCCTCATCAGGAGAAAGATTGGGCAAGTCTCTTCATTTGGTTTGCAGAGATCTTTTACCACCAGTCTCCCTATTTAGGCTGAAGCAAGGAAGGCACTGACCTCCCTCACTGCCACATGGTCTTAGACAAGAACAAAGTATCCCTGGAGACCCAGATAGGAAAGTTAGGCATAGTCCAAGCACATACTATAAGAGGAAAAAGAGCAAGATGACAGCCAGTGTGGTGTAGTGGTTAGAGTGCTGGTCTAGGATCTTGGAGACCCAGGTCCAAATCCCCACCCTACTATGAAAGTTTGCTGGGTGACCCTGGGCCAGTCACACACTCTCAGCCTAACTTACACCTTACAGCATTGTTGTGATGATTAATTAAGTAAATAAAGTAAGTAAATAAATTGATTCTGCAAAAGCAGTTCTGCCCTTGGCCACATTTTGACCCCATCTCCCCCCGATTTCCCCTACATCTTCTTGATCCTAAAAAATAAGGATCAAGAAGATGTGGGGAAAATTGGAGGGAGGTGTGGGTCAAAATGCAGCCACACAGCAAATAGTGGGAAATTGAGCAGTACAACTGGGGGAAATGGGAGACCGAGGGCAGAACAACCGATTTTGCGGAATTGGTCAAGGCTTCTGTAATGAACAATAACAATGACGTAAGCAGAGCTAAGACCTCATCCTCAAACAAATTGTTGAAATTTCAGTAGAGAATGGTCTGATTCTTATCAGTAGGTCAAATACATTGAAATAATAAATGCAATGTATTGTTTCCCACCAGGGTTGCCAACTGGCCAGGAGAAGAAAATGTCCTATTCCTTTAATAGAAGTGTAACGTGTGGAAATGGGAAGCTGAAGCTTTTCATGGCATGCCGGTAAATAGCATCTCCTGGTATTTGCTGCAGATCAAACTGCTATTAAATGAACAGCTAGAGAGGCCACAGGTTACCAGAGGATAATACTGAGCTAGATAGACATTGGTATAAAGCACTTTCAGTGTTCAAATGGCATGATCTTTGGTCAAAGACATTCAGTCCAAAGGTCACTGTCTCTCAATTCAGTCACAAAATATTGCGATATATTCTGCTTAGAGCAAGAGAACAGTACATATGTTGAATCTGTGACAGTTATCCTGTGATTCACTGCAGCCATCAATATTGCTCTAAGAGGAAAAGCTGAGAGTTAAAACAAGTACAACTTCTGGCTATAATAGTCAGATGCATTAGCATAGTAAAGAAGAAAATTGAAAACATAGACCATTTTGTCAGTCCTGGTACCTACTAACATAAGCCAAGAAAGGAATAAAGTCAGTGTTTGCTCTACAGTAGTTGAGGAAACGGTAGATATTAGCAGTTTGGGGTCAGGAAGCAATTTTTCTCCAGGTCGATGTGGCCAGGGAATCAATGTTCCCTCTAAGCTGTAGAGTCTTGTGAGCAAAAATTCTTCTTTGTAAGCTGCTGGCATTAAAGTTATGAGCGAGTGATTTGGCTGCTGCATAAATTAGTGTGCTCTGGAGCCATCATTCCTAAGCTGAGACAAAAATGTGTGAGCCGGAGGCTAAAAAACTGTGAGCTAGCTCACACTAACTCAGCTTAGAGGGAACACTGCCAGGGATCCTGGAGGTTTCCTGTCATCTTCTGGGCATGGAACAGCGGTCATTGCAGTTGTGGAGAGTTGCCATCTAATTTGTAAATTTCCTGCATTGTGCAGGGGGTTTGACTGGATTACTCTGTAGGTCCCTTCCATCTCTATGATTCTATGATTCTGTGATCTAAAAGCTCTTTGCTCTCCTAAGAAGGGCATTTGCCAGCCTTTATTTCCCCAAACTAATTTTTTAGTCACCTCTGCATCCTGACATGTACCTTACAGACGATAATAGGGAAACAATGGCATTTGCCCTGTGTAAAGATCAGGTATGATCCAGACATTCCAGTCCCTCTAAAATCCCAGGGGGTATTTTCCAATAGTTCATCACAAGTATCCTACAGTGATTTTGAAGCTTCAGTTTTTTTAACCCCCTTTTTATTGATTCTCTTGTCAGTTGTGGTTGATATGCTTGGAGGCTGTGTTCCTAACAAGACCCTACCACATATTGCAGAGCCGGATGTGATACAGTTCTTACATTACATGCCCCCCCCCCCCAGTGCTGAACAAATTATTGACTCCTAATTTAGAACCTATAATTTGTCTTTGCCATCTAATTCAAATGACACAGATATTCTTCAAGAAACAGAAACTGTTCTCTTTTCACTTGTTTTTGACTCAGGGATTTCATCACAATGGTATACTTTGTGACAAATGTTAGGATGTTATCAGTCATGGAAGCCTGTGCTACAAAAGCACAATCTGGAAGCACGAGCAAGAATCAGTAATTTTTATGTCATATCTTGGTTCCCATTGAACCTCTGCAGTAAGATATGAATACACTGAAGAATGTGAACGAATGCGGCTTCATTCTATTGAGTCAGACCATCTGATACATCTGGCTCAGTATTGTCTGTTCCACAGGTCCCTAACCTTGCTGAGCCTGTGGGCAGTTTTGGAAATTTGGGAAGGGGTAGTGGGCACCAGCATAAAATGGCTGCCACATGAGCAGAATGTTGGACAACTCCAAGTGAAGCTTCCTGTTATGATGGAGAGTGCTGCTTCCGAATGTCTGCTCACTGCATATGTCCTGTGCGCTTCTGAACCACTTCTTGCACCGCAAGGGTAAGAAAGAAGTCAAATAAAGGGCCAATATGATGGGAAAGGTAGTAAAATGATTTCAAAAATTTATAAAGTCTTGTTAAAATGGTATACAGAAGACGAAACGGTAAAAGAGCAAATGATAAAATGGGCTATAAATATGAATAAAGAAATATCTATGTCATCTTGGGAATTTTTGTGGAAAAATTCAATGAAAATTTCAACTTGCATGAATTTAAAAGAGAATTGTTTTAAAATGTACAGATGGTATATGACTCCAAAAAAAATAGCAAATATGAATGAAAACATGTCTAATAAGTGTTGGAAATGTAAGAATACAGAGGGTTCTTTTTACCATATGTGGTGGTCTTGTAATAAAGTTAAGATGTTTTGGACAGAAGTCCATGGTGAGATGCAAAAAATACTGAAATGTACTTTTAAAAAAGAACCGGAAATACTACTTTTGGGGCTTAAAATGGAAGAAGTAAATGTGACTAAAAGAACACTGTTATGGTATTTGATTACAACTGCTTGAATGACGTATGCACAATTTTGGAAACAAGACAAAGTGCCAGATATGTGGGATTGGATTAAAAAAGGACTCTTCATGGCTGAAATGGACAAACTTACGAGAAAACTTAACAACAAAGAAGATCAGGAATTTTTTTGAAGACTGGAAGGACTTTAAGGAATATATGGGAAATAATTGGGATGTGAAAAATAATATGCTTTGTTTTGACAGTTACTGAAAACGGAAACTAATGAAATGTTAGATGATATAATAAGAGCTAAAGTTACCTGGATCAATAGAATAATATGAATAGAGAAGATTGAGAATAATGTTAATTAGATTTATTGGGGGGGTGGAGCATTGCGGGAGGCCACAAGAAGGGGAGGAGGGGGGAGGAAAGGGATATATGGGGAATATAAAATGTATGAATGTAACGATATGGTTACTTGTTGAATATATCCAAACAATAAAAATGTTTTTTTTAAGAAAAATAATAATAAAGGGCCAATATGCTACTTCCCCCAAACAATGACAGTAAGGGGGAAACAAACCTGACCCAAAAACTGGAATCAAGAACCACAAGGGTGATATATTGGCCCTTTATCTGACTTCTTTCTTACCCTTGTGGTTCTTGATTCCAGTTTTTGGGTCAGGTTTGTTTTCCCCTCCCTGGGCCTTACCCACTTCCTGCTGCACCAAACAGGTGGAGGAAAGCTGGAACTGATTCTGTGCTTTGGAAAAGAGCTGCTATTTGATTTAATTGACCAAAGAAAGGGGAGGGCTTGCTCATTGCACAGCTATAGGGAGAGGTATTTATGGCCAAACCGAAAGGGCACATGGCTGGGTTATCTCTGACCAGAATGAGCTCCCTGGGCTGCTAGTCAGTCTGCTGGACAAGGGCAATGTGAAGACCCCTGGTTTTTATTCTGTTCCATTCAAGATCCTTTGCATTTCATCTCCAAGACTCAAGGAGCAAGTTGGTGCTAGGAAACACCTTGGTGGGTGCCATGGTGCCCCTGGGATCTCAGGTGTACATTTTCTAGTCCTGCAGTCTGAGAGACCATGCAGTTACTGAACCTGGCCCAATCCAGCAAGGCTGGATTATGACATGATGAGACCCACAACTATGTCAGTTTAGAAGGATCAAGACAATGCAATCAGGATTCAAAATTATTTCGATGGGCTGGAACACTGGGCTAAGACCAACAAAATGAATTTCAACTGGGATAAACGTGAAGTCTTACATTTAGGTACAAAAAAGATCAAAGGCACAAGGAGAGAAGGAGGGAAGAGACCGGTCTGGGCATGTGAAAGCACGTGTGAAAAGAATACTGGTGTCTTACTGTGCAGTCGTATGCAGAGTTAATTCAGTCCATTGAAATCAATGGGTTTACACTGGAGTAACTCTGCACAGGGGTCATTTCGTAGAAAAAGAGGTGCAGGAGCTCATTAGCATAACTCATTAGCATAACTCATTTCCATATGCCACACCCCCTGACATCACCGGAAGTGTGTCAGAAGGCTCCACTGGATTGTTTTGGATTGCTAGCTATTGGTGTGTGGGTGGGGGAACGTGCAGATCTGTCCTCGCAGAGGAGGGAGAGCTTGTACCTGAATAAAACTTAGTCTTAAAGATGCCACTGGACTGTTTTGGACCAGGGTGGGTGGGAGGGGGGCTCTGCAACTTACCTGGCTGCTTCTTGGTCTGACTGAGGGCCGCTGGGAGCAGGGGGTGGGGGGTTGTTGCATGTGCCTGCCCCCTGGGCTCTTTACTGCTGGAGCTCTGCTCCTGTGCGCTCCTGCAGGAAATGACCCCTGACTCTGCATAGGATTGCAAGCAGAACGTGAACCAGCAGTGCAATGCAGCTGCCAATAAAGTGAATTCAGTCTTGGGCTACATGACTAGAAACCTAGTGTCCAGCTCACCAGAAGTAATAGTTTCCCTCTGTTCTCCCATGGTCAGATCCCCAACAAAAAAAGGCATGTCTTGCGCAGTCCTGGATTCAGTGGCTGGTCACACAAAGGCTTAAGCCAAGAGCCACAGGCTAAGAGCCAAAGGGCTGGGAGCTAAAGCTGCTAAAGACTTGCACCTCTGGCCATCCCCAAGCAGGCTTGCCGTTTCCTCACAGTGGGAGACCCCTGCAGGCACTGAGTGGGGAAGAGGAGGGAGGAAATAGCATCTGCTAACACAATTACATCTTTTCCTGCTACATAACCAGATACCCTAGGATTTACTCCATGCTCTATGGTTTTACCATAGAGATTCAGATGAATCCTGGAGTGCTCCAGGACACAGTGACATAATTTCTGGTTATGCATCTGGAAGTGAAGTTGTGGAATCAATGGACTGCATTTCTGTAAGTCCACCCCACAGTATCCCAGGTGGTGTCAGTCATCAGTTAGCAACCATTTATACTTAGAGCCAGAAGGAAAAAGCAAAAGCTCAGTAAAGCTGTGACAGCATTATTTAGTCCCAAAGCATTGACAGGAGACGAATGGTGAATCTCAGTTTACTTCCTACAATGAGAAAAGATGCCTTCTCACATTTATCCCCTATTTTGACATATTTATTACTTTGCTGTCCTTTCCCCCTCTTAATTAAATTAAAACAACTGTTGACCTTATAACCTTAGCTTGTTATTTAGTTTCACTTTGAATATTTTAAAGCATCTGCATGTGCTACACGTTAATTTGCTGTTCAGCCTTTATCTCTAAGTTTGAAATATAGCTTCCTTTCCAATGTATTTGACAAAATGTGCATGCCTCTTAAAGCTCATACCTTGAATAAGCCTTTGTTGGTCTTAAAGGTGCCACTGGGCTCCAAATTTTTTTACAAAGTTTGCAGCTGCATTTATTATACATACAGCTTCCCAGGGCTTTTTTGGTAGAAAAAGCCCAGCAGGAACTCATTAGCATAACAGGCCACACCCAACAGCAGCAACTCATTAGCATATTAGGCCACACCCTGACAGAACAGCTCATTAGCATATTAGGCCACACCCCCATGTTACCAGAGGTGTGGTCATCTAGCCACACCCACCTTTTGCTTGTTTACCTTGTTTGTTGTCAGAACCCAGGGCTATTTTTGTAGCAGGAACTCCTTTGCATATTAGGCCACTCACCCCTAATGTAGCCAATCCTAATAAGTTTCTGCTGTTGGGTGTGGCCTATTATGCTAATGAGTTCCTGCTGGACATGGACAACTCGGGAGCCAGCCGGAACTCCGTTCCTGTGCGTTCCTGCCCAAAAATAGCCCTGCAGCTTCCCCACAAATACATTAAGAAAACTAATTCACTTGCACAGGGTGCTGCCCTAATAAATGTGGGTTGCATTTTTTCTCACTGTGATGAAACTCTCATACAGCCACTTTACTGAGAGCAGTCCAAGATCCATTTGAACTTGCCAGGACTATTTTTGGGCCGAACTGCCCCGGAACGGTGCTCCAGCTGGCTTCCGAGCCCACCCCGCCCCGCCCCTCCCCACCGCCGGTAGAAGAAAAAACAGCAGCAAGCATGTAGAGCATGTGCACTCACCGCTGCTCTGTTGCTGCTCGCTGCCGCTCCACCACGCTTCCCCACCTCAAGGACTCTTCTTCCGGCAAGGTAACTGTTGGGGGAGGCGGGCAGGTGGGCAGGCTGGTAGTGGGTAGGCCCTGGGCACCCTCCTTCTCCTCTGGGGCAGCGCCATCAAAGAAGAAGAAGAGTTTGGATTTATACCCCGCCCTTCACTACCCAAAGGTGTCTCAGAGCGGCTTACAAACTCCTTTCCATTCCCCTCCCCACAACAGACACCCTGTGAGGTAGGTGGGGCTGAGAGAGCTCTTGACAGAAACTGCTCTTTTTCAAGAACACCTCTTATCAGAACTATGGCTTGCCCAAGGTCACATCAGCAGATGCAAGTGGAGGAGTGGGGAATCAAACCCGGTTCTCCCAGATTAGAGTCCGCGCACTTAACCACTGCACCAAATTGGCTCTCTCGAGGGCTGGCAGGCAGTGGGAAGGCCCTTGCGCTCTCCCCGCACCATGGCCTGCCCACCTGCGAGGGCATGCTGTTGCCATGTTGTCGAGGGAGGGAGGTGGGCAGTGGGTGGGGGTGAGAAGGCCCTTGTGCTCTCCCTGCAGCACAGCGTGGCCACCCATGAGGGCTGGCTGCTGCTGGTGCACTGTTGAGGGAGGTGAGCAGGTGGGTGGTGGGTGGGGGTGGGAAGGCCCTTGCACTCTCCCTGCAGCACGGCCCGGCCACCTGTGAGAGCCTGCTGTGGCCACACTGTCGAGGAAGGCGGGCGAGTGGCACAGAGCCTCCCTGGCCAGAGGCAGTGCAGTGGGGAGGAAGGCAGGCCCTGCATGCCATCAAGGCACATAGACGGACCTTGGGGATCAGCCCGGCGAAGGCAGCCCCTTGGGAGGCAGCAGGCGGCCGCTGCTCTCGGGAGCTGCTGGAGCACTGGGCATGGGCTGTGCGCCCGGCAGGCACAACCTGCAGAGGAAGAGCCATGCCAAGGCCGCCAAGCATGTGCAGAGTGCCCGCAGCCACAGCCCTCCTCCCCAGGCCAGACGGGCGGTGGCGCAACCCCCTGCCGGCCCTGCGCTCCGCAGAGGCCCCCCAAGGCCAGTTGCCCCCGGTCTACCCGAACACCTGGTTCCATCTCCTGGCCCACAGAGAGGCACACAGCATGGTCATGCTTGGTGAGTGAGAAGCAGGGCTCGCTCCGTCGGAGAACACATGGCGTGGCGAGTGCCTCTCTGGGGAAGCCCAAGAGTTCTGGACCTGTGCAGAGTGCATTGTTTGTGCTGCCCACGAGCAGAGGACGGGGGAACGGGGAGGTCTTGTGAGCCCAGGGAGCTTCGCCCAGTGTTCCTGGGCTACCCTTAGTCCTCCTGTGTAGCAACTTTGCCCCCACTGCAAGGATCAGCCTTGGGTTGTATGGCATCCTAATAAAAGTGTTGCTGAGTAGGTGCTGATCATATACTCCCAAACAGCCTTTTGGGGGAAGGAAGTGTATTTCTAAAGGCAAAGTCCAGTTGGGGAAGGGGATATGGTTTGCCTGCAATGGTAGATCTGGTTTTGGAGCCAAAATGGGTTGCGTTTGCGTGTGTGTGAGAAACGAAGCTATTCAATTCTAGTCAAGGTGGAACAAAGGTTGCTTCTTTTAAGTAATGTGGGTTAGACTGAGTTGCGTGGAAATGGGGCTTCTGAGCTTAAAAAGCCTGAGCCAAAAGTCAGGAAGCCGTTTGACAGGTTTTATCAAATAGTTCCAGAAGCTGATGTAGGGCTAGTTGGCAGGTAGTAATATCTGGGTTGCTGGGGAGTGGGCACAATGGAGCGTTTTCTCCACAGAAAAGATTGCTGTCTCTAGAAAATTAGTATGTTGATAATAAGGCTGAAACCCTGCTCCTTGACATCAGGCTTTCTGTGTGCGGGGATTCCATTGTATGTATATCTAATGTGAGACCCCCACCTGCAGTTTTTTTTTTTTAAATAGTTACCATATTTGTTTGTAGGTGCTGGTATCTCATATTAAATAGTGAACTTGTAATAGTGGTTCCTTTCACCTTGATAAGGAGGTTGTGCCCCTTGGGATCTTGAGGGGCTGGTTTTGGATGCAAAAATATGATTTTTTGTTCTTGTACTCAGAATTGATGATGAAGGAAAAGAAATAAGGTATGGAGTGATTTCTGGTGAGCAAACGGTTAAATTGCAGTTACTGTGGTAACCTTTTGTTTTCAAATCTATATTTCAAAGGCAGATTTCAAGTATGAAGTTTATATAAGAATGTAAGAGAAGCCAATGTGGGATCAAGCCAACAGCCCATCCAGTCCAACATGCTGTTATACCGTGGCCAAAAATGCCAGGTGCCATCAGGAGGTCCACCAGTGGGGCCAGAACACTAGAAGCCCTCTCACTGTTAGATTTAAAAACTTATCTCACCATTTCAGTATAGTTTTCCAAGTTCCAGAGTGTTTACTGTTAATGTTACTTTTAAAATAAATATAAGATTAAATATTAAAAGTATGGAATTGGAAACTTTTTAAAAAAATAATGTTTTTATTGGTTTTGTCAAAACCGTTTTGACAACAAACAAGGTAAACAAAATAAGAAGCAAAAGGTGGGTGTGGCTGGATGACCACATTTCTGGTAACATGGGGGTGTGGCCTAATATGCTACTGAGTTGCACTGTCAGGGATGTGGCCTAATATGCTAATGGATTTCTGCTGTTGGGTGTGGCCTATTATGCTAATGAGTTCCTGATGGGCTTTTTCTACAAAAAGAGCCCCGGATCTTACCGTAAAATCACTCACCTCGATGTGCCCTCAGTCTACCAGAGAGAAAAAGCAACCAGGTAACTGATTTGCCCTCAGTCTGCCAGCGAGGCCTTCCTCTGAGTGTTATCTGGCTGTAAAGTTGCCTGCATTTTCAGTGCTCAGAATTGTGGGATTTCTTGCAGCCTCCCTTCTCATCCCACTTCCAGCTGGTATGAAATTAGCATTGGGCCCCAATTTCTCTTTCTTTTCAACTGACAGATTGCCAACAAAGATACTTGTTCCTGATCCTTGAAGCTGTTTTTAATAATTTCAATCTGGGCCAGTCTAATCCATTTGCCTTTGTAGTTCATTTGGATTGAAATGTGCTTTCAGTCAAGATCAAACCCTTTCCCAGCATTAAGGCTTTTTTAAAAGCTTCCCCTGTATCTCATTTGAACTCCAGAGGGGCTTGTTTCTCACTGCTCCATGCCGTAATTTAAGCATTGCCTTTGTTACTGTGGCTTTTAATGTGTTGGTTTTGAAGTTGGCTGAAGTTAGTTGGGTGCTGTGGGCCTGGCCGTGCTCCCAGTGGGAAATGAGGGCCTTCGTCGTGGTGTGCGGAATCTGATGTCATGGAAGAAGTAGATGAAAATATGTTGTGGTGTAAACCAAAACACTGGAGCCATCTGTTTAAAATTGCATCCAATGTAATTATATAATACTGTGGCTAATGGGTGACTGGCTTATCCAAATATTTAGAGAAAGAGCCCGACACCCTAGAGGAGGAAGGTGACATCTACCCAGCGTTTCCTCCCTCATTAAGTCCTGGATCTGTTTTGTAAAATCTATTAGCCCAAGTATAATATAAAGAGACTGATCTCCCTGGTGCAAATCTTTTTGCAGCAAATCAAATCCTCCAGTTGCCCTTTCACAGCAGGTACCATCTTTAGGGAACTTAGCCATCGATATTTTATTCTCCTAGGCAGCAGCCACACATTTGTGTTGATCATTCAAGGATGATTAACATAAACTGATGATTTGCTTGCATGAAACAGCCACGACAGATGGAAAAAAACACGATGCTCAGGTCCGTAACATACCCTTGAATGGAAGCTGTTGACACATCTACATATGAGTCATGCAGCAATGAACATACACGGGTGAATAATTTCTTTCAGAATTCTTTTAGAAAGCCCCAAATAATTACCTGGGGCCTGCTTAGATGATGCAGGCATGCCAAGGCCCTTCATTCAGTTTTGTTACTAGGGTGGGGGATCTCCTGTCTGGACTGTTCTTTCCCACTGCCACGCAGCGTGGTGGTGGTGGTGGGATTTAAAGGGCCATTGGGCCAACAATACAACATCACTTCCGGAGAAAAGCCAAAAGTGACATCACAACTCTCCAGGAATCACCAGAAATTCTGTGGTAACCCCCCCCCCTCAGAAACCCACATGTGATGTCAGTCCTCTCTAAGAATCCAGTACTTCCTAAAGAGGCACGACATCACTTCCAGGTTTTTCCCAAAAGTGACAGTATGCCATTGCCAGTGGCCACTCCCCCCACATGTCTCCACCCCCCAGTCTCCCACTGGTTGTCAGGCTGGGCCTGGCAAACTACTTATTACTAACCCTATTTTATGCAAGTTTTGTATAAACTGTTTTACTCCCACTTGTCTCTCAAAACCCTTTCTACAACTGCCACCCTCATGCCAAATTCTGAGAAAATTATTAGTACGTGGCAAAAGTTCCTTGTGCAAATCTCTCACATCATGGGGAGAGGAGTTTTAATGCTAAGACAGCTCCTAAAGTCCTGACTTTGCAAGACTAGCGTTGCCAACCTCCAAGTGGGACCTGGGGATCTCCCAGCACTGTAACAAATCTCCAGACTGCACAGATCAGTTCCCCTGGAGAAAATGGCTGCTTTGGAGGGTGAACACTATGGTATCATATCCCACTAAGGCCTCTTCCCTTCCAAAGCCTGCCTTCATCAGTCTACACCCCCAAATCACCAGGAATTTTCCAATTTGGAGTTAGCAACCCTAAAGCTGACTTACTAATAGCAGGGGAAGGCCTAGCCTGGTGTTCCAGTGAGGTTGATAGCAACATGGTGGTGTCACTTCTAGTACATATCCCCTGTGACCTCAAGCCTTGTTCTTAGAGGCAGGTTGGGATTGGAGCAGCATGAATCTAATCCTTGGTGAATCAGGCAGCAACAGGAATGACTTCTTTTGCCTAGTCATGTCTGCAAAGACCTGCTGAGTGATCTCCCGGAAGCTCTAAGGGAAAGGACGCTTTCATCACTTAGAGGTGGATGAAGATCCAGCTCAATTAAAACTTATTAAAGACGGTGGGGAAAGTAACAGCTGAATAAAGTTTGAGTATTTTGTTTAAATTAACTGGCTGTTGGGGAAGGCCATGCATCCCAGTACATGCCCTGAGGATTGCCACCTTATTCTGTATTCTCTTGTATTCAGAGTGGCACGGCCGGCAGAAAAGTGAAGCTGTCCTCAGTGCTAGGAGAAGCTTTCCCTGTGGCAACCATTACAGGCACAGAAACCCTGCTGGGGGGGGGGGAAGCTGACCTCACTAAATTCTGGTGGGTAGCCATGTTAGTCTGAAGCAACAGAACAAAGTTTGAGTCTGGTGGCACCTTTAAGACCAGCAAAGTTTAATTCTGGGTATAAACTTTCATGTGTGGAAGTGAGCTCTATGGTTTGTAGCCGATTTTACCATAGAGTTTTGCCCCCAAAACTAGAATGTTGCCATGCAACGCTAGTGACGTGATGACGTCACTTCTGGGTGACATCATCATGTCACCTTTCGGGCCAGTTGGGAGCAGGATTTTCCCCTGCCAGGCAACTGGCCGGTAGTGGGGAAGTACCCCACAAAAGTGGGGGTTCCCCCACCCCCAGCAGGAGTCTGGCAACCCTGACTCAAACTTTGCTCTCACTAAATTCTGTTAGCGTAGTATATTTTTCCATTGGTGATAATTTGCACTGTAACTCTACTAAAATATTTTTCCCAGACAGGTTACTTTTCTGTATCAAGGAAGCTACTGAAAAGTGAGGACATTAAACAATTTAATCCCTTCCCTCACCTGCATTCTGAAACCTAGGAAAGGCTCCAGGGCTATTTTTGGGCAGGAACGCACAGGAACGGAGTTCCGGCTGGCTCCCGAGTTGGCCACGCCCAGCAGGAACTCATTAGCATAATAGGCCACACCCCAAAGCAGAAACTCATTCGGATTGGCTACATTAGGGGTGTGTGGCCTAACATGCAAAGAAGTTCCTGCTACAAAAAAAGTCCTGGGTTTTGACAACAAACAAGGTAAACAGAATAACAAGCAAAAGGTGGGTGTGGCCGGATGAGCACACTCCTGGTAACATGGGGGTTTGGCCTAATATGTTAATGAGCTGTTCTGTCAGGGGTGTGGCCTAATATGCCAATGGGTTTCTGGTGTTGGGTGTGGCCTATTATGCTAATAAGTTCCTGCTGGGCTTTTTCTATATGGGATATTTCTGAATATATTCTTTGGCACTGAATTCCCTTAATTAGTATGTTTGCTTTTTATCCACAGTAATCTGAAACTGGGATGGAGAAGGGGGTGGGGGTGGTTCTGATCAAGGTCATTGGAAAGAGCTACTGGAATTCACTTCTAACTAAACATAGTTACAATCAAGCTTTAAAGCTGCAATTATAAACATAAATACTTGGAAGTAAGTTCTGTTGAAATTCAGTTGGACACTTTTAAGTAAACATGTTTGGGTCTGAGTGGCAAAATTTCCTCTTTTAGATTTCAGAAGATACCAGAAGTGCTTGATGTGTCTTCAAAACCTACATTTCTATGACATCTTCTACAAATGTGTATTATTCCTGTTTTCAGAGGTGTAGCCATGATAATATGTGGCAGAAAAGCCAATAAAAGTCCTGTGGCCATTAAAGATTAACAGATTTATTATGGTGCAACCTTTTATGAAGTAAAGCCCACTTCGTCAGATGCATGAAGTGAATCATCAGTCAGTGTGTACATATATATCATGAGTAAAAAGAAGAAAGAGTCACTGGAATAGACAATAACACTAGGGAGAAGGCAGCAGGAAAAGAGGAAAAGAGGAAGACCCAACAGGAGATGAATTGACTCAACCAAGGAAGCCACAGCCCTCAGTTCACAAAACCTGAGCAAGGCTGTTACCATTAGGACTTTTTAGAGGTCATTCATTCATGGGATCTGATCACCATTAATTGGAAGCAACTCTTGCATCTCTTAGCCTTTTGATGCTACTGTTTATAGTTCTTATCTTCTAACTAGGATACACTTCACACTTCTGATGACCTTGGCTTTAGTCTACAAAGGCTTATGCCAAAAAACAAAAACAAACCACCATTAGTCTTCAGTGTGATCTTTGTTGTTTGCTCTCCTACTTTTCCATCAAGGCAAGTTAGCCTGTGAGGAGTCATTGCACAAACAAGCTCTTTGTCCGTATAAGTGAAGACTCTTGAAGAGTATTTTGAGGGAACAGATTAATGCGTCAAAAGGGAGAAACAAAAGGTGTGGCCCAAAGCCAACTAAGAAATGAAAGCCTCTCTTTTGACAGGCTTGGAGATGCTGAATGGAGCTTAAATTTAATCCACTTCTACAATTAGGTGATTTATTGGTTCTTATCCCCCTGAATGCTGCCTCCTGCTCAGAGTCAACACCCATCATTCTGAGGTCTTGTTGGCGTCACACATGTCCTGCTGCCTCTGCTGTCAGCACCTGAATATGCCATCAACGTTCGTGGTTGGCTTTAATGAGGCCGCCATGCTCCAGACACTGCTATGCTTCTGAGAGCTAGGAGATCAGCAGTAGGGATATACAAGTGATAATATTTAAATACATCAAAATGACAAATGAATATTCTCAGAGCTACAGAGAGGTGTGGATGGGAGGAGTTGTCAGAAAAGATGGGAAGATAAAGTGAGAACATCCAAGTAATACTCTTGTAACTACTGTTGCCAGGTCTTACCTCCTCAACAGTGGGGGGTTGGAGGGAGCTCTCTGGGAGTGGGGAGCAGGGCAACGTTCCCAACATAATGACATCATGCAGAAGTGACATCATCACTCTGGGGACATCATGCAGCAATGTTGTGGCGGTATTATTATTTTATTTATTATTATTATTATTATTATCATCATTATTAGATTTCTGAATTACCCATCCCTGCTACCACAATGTACATCAATGAATAAAAACATCACTATAAAAAATAAAATACCATAGAGTTTTGTCCAAAATACCACAGCAACGCCATGCGACATCCCCTGTGTGATGATGTCACTTCCGCATGATGTCATCACATTGGTGACATCATGCTGGGTCAAGGCTGTTGGGGCCAGGGCTTCCCCCCACTGGCCAGTTGGCTGGCAGTGGACAGGAGCCCATGAAATTGGAGGATACCCCGCTCCCACCTGTGGGCTGGCAACCCTACTTAAAACAAACAAGGGGATTCTAATTAATCAAGTTTGCTATGACCTAGTTGCTTTAAATAAAATTAAGAATACATTCTGTACATCTATACCCAAATTGTCTTTGTGACCTTTTTGACCTTTGTGACTCGTCTGCAGGCGAGTGCCCACTTTTGCATGTGTAAATCTTTTCCACCCGTCAGGGCACATATGTATCTTGTACTCAGATATGTGCCACCAAGCACAAGGAGTGAAAAGAGATGCAGTGCACCAGGCCAGGTCACAAGTGTGCTTTTATCACCTGAGGGCTTGCATGTGTGAGGCTGCAGCCATGCATCAAATACCACAGACAGAATTTTCAGACTACTTCATACATCTTCAAATGCGGAGCATTTCAGTAGTCACCCATTTTTATTTTTATTTTGGAGATGATGGCATCACTATAAGGGAAATTCTCCTTAACGTTATTCCATCACCATTCCCAAATAGGGACACAGGACACCTGTACTCTGGGTTTAACTAGTTTGTTAATAGTGTTAAAAAATCTTGTTCTTATCTTTCTGTTTTTCTGACTCAAGGGTATTGAACACATCACAGTCCAGCCCTCTAAAAGGCAATCACTGCAGCTAAATGTTTATCAACTTCTAAAGTGATTTTCTGATCTTCATCTACAAGGAAAAACTGGACATGTTTTTGAGGTGATAAATTCACACAACCTATTAAGAGGGAGGATAAATGCCTTTCTCTCAGATCAGGCCAATTTCACACTCCAATGAAATATATTCTAAGGACTCAAGCTGACCAGATCTATATTTACAAACTGTCCGATTACACTGTGCCTGTGAATTGGCCTTCCAGTGTAGCCGAGGGGAAAGAATTAGCTAACAGTAATTGGCTGATCTACATCATACTATTCTACTTTTACTTAGTGCGCTGCACTAAGTAGCTTTTTTCATGGCTACAATATCTGACCACTTCCACCTGGACTCCAAAAGCAGCTAACAATTTATTTACTGCTGGCTTTGTTTATCCTCACCTGCACATACATTTGTGGAGAGGCACCAGACTTCGTTGCCTGCATCCAGCATGCCATAGAGACAGTTTAGAATCTGGCTGATGCTGCTCAGCACTAAAGGCATCCCCACTCAAACCTCCTCACCACAGGGAGGAATAATGGTCTGTTTAGCAGCAACCATCCATCACGTTTGATGGCCCAGGGTGCTCACCAGTTCACTCAAAGGACAGTTTTCCCCACAGCTGCCATAGCAGTCACAACCAGTGAGGGACTGGTAAGCAACCGTGCTTTCCTTAGTCAATGTGTGGTTCCATTCCCCCTTCAGGCTTTAGCTCTGTTTATTCTCCTTTTTCTTCCTCCCGCCTCTCTCAAGTTTTCCTTCATTTCTGTTTATTCTCTAATCTATCTCTTGCTCTCTCCTTCCCTTTAGACTTTCCTTACTTTCTGTTTATTCTCCTTTCTTCCTTACTCTGTCCTAGGGTTGCCAACCCCCCGATGAGGGTAGGAGTTCCAGCAATTTCAGGGGCTCCAATCTGCCACTGGCTAGGTGGGTGGCAGGAGAAGCCCCGCCTCTGAAAAGCCCTGCTGTGCCCAATGTGCCCACATCACCCAGAGGTGAGGCCGTCACGCCAAGCACATTGCACGAGGGACGCTCTAGCATTTGGCTAAAAACCTTATGGTGACTATAGAGTTTTTAGCCAAATGCTAGAGTGTTCCCAGTACAATGTGCCCAGCGTGACGGCGTCACTTCCAGGTGATGTCACCATGGTGCGCGTGCAAATCATGCACACCAGGAGACCCCGGGTTCAAGCCAGGACCCCCCACCAGCAGACAGGTAAGACCTCACAACCCTACTCTGTCCCTCCTCCAGAGAGGGTTGCCAACCTCCAGGTGGGGCCTGGAAATCTAGAATTACGATTCATTTTAGGCTTGCCATTCCCTCGCTGGGGGCAGGGATTTGCCCACTTTCAGGGCCCCCAAACCACCAGCCTGGATCTGGACAGTGGGGGGAACCCTGCCCCCAAAGTGCCACATTTGTGTCAATGTTTCCAGCGCAATGACATCACCCAGAGGTAATGTCATCGTGCAGGGCAAGTTGCGGGAGAATGCTCTATTGTTCAAGGGAAAACTCTATGGTTTTTCCTCGAACGATAGAGGTCCTGCCCACAACATGCCCTGTGCACTGACGTCACTTCTGGGTGATGTCATTGTGGTGCACACGCTTTGTGCATGCGCCGAAGCAGTCCCGGACCAGGAGAGGGACACCCCCCACACACCAGCAGCCAGGTAAGATCTGGCAACCCTAATTCTTCTCCAAACTGCAGAGATCAGCTCCACTGGAGAAAACAGCAGTTTTGAAGATTGAACTCTATGGCTTGATACCCGTCCGATGTCCCTCCCCAGACTCCAGCCTTCCCAGGATCCACCCACAAATGTCCAGGAATTTCCATATCCAGAGTTGACAGCCCTCTGACCTTTCCTTCATTTCTTTTTGTTCTCATGTATCATATGCAGGACTAGTTGTGTAATCAAGTGGACTCAGAGAAGTGCTTTCTGGGAAATAATGACAACTATGTGGTAACACATCTTACAACACATCTACATCTGCTGAGTAGCAAAATTCTCTTGGCAGGATGCTATGGAGGGCTATATTACTCAGAGGTAGGAGAGCTGAGCTTTCTATGTCTAGACGAGAGCTATGTCTCCATTATCTGGCAAAATAGCATGCTGAAACCACTAAGGATACGCTCAAAATGTTATTTCTTACATGTTTTGGTTCATTTTTGTATAGAATTTTGTTATGGTCTTTATTATTGTTATTTCATGCATTTGTTTTCTATATGATACTTTTTATTCCTTTCCACGGGCTTCAACAAGAAACATACCTCTGCTGTAATTTTTCCCTATTCAATTGGGATAAAATTTTTAAAGACTGTTATCACTCCCCAAGGGGCTCTTTCTGCCAAATTTCAGAAAGATAGGAGACGGTGTTTCCATTTTAGGGGCAATTAACATTCTCATTTGTAGAATAGGACACAAGAAGAGATGAAAATGGTGGCATGCAGTGACCCTCATGTGGAACTGGGTTGTATATCTTTAAATGAAAACAATAAGCAGACATGGAGAGCATATTACTTTCATGAGCTTGGCTCACTTTAGCATTTGCTTCCCAGGCCAAGTGACTTCTGGTATTGGGACACAACTTATCTACCTTGATGATAAAATGTTACTCACTACTGGAGGAGGGGAAAACATTTCCCAGAGTGTGATATTATTATGCAATGCTGAAATGAAAGAAGCTAACACCCTGGGATCAATCTGCCTTTGTACTGGAGGCACTCTTAGCTAACAACCAAGAATATAGTACCAATATTTACATTAGAGTTGCAACCACACCGTCTTGTTCTGTTGTTAGGGCTGTAATCTTCTTGGGCTTAAAAATTTGGTGGGATCCCAGAATAAGTGTCAAAATGGAGGTAATCTAACATTTGTATCCACTTTGATGATTTAATCATATTTGAGCTGCGGTGGCTCAAGTGGTTAAGACGCTGAACTGCAGGCTGTGGAAGGTCGGTAGTTCAGCAGTTTGAGACCCGAGTTGCTGCATGATGGAGTGAGCTCCCGTCTCTAGTTCTAGCTCCTGCCAACCTAGCAGTTCAAAAGCAAGAAATTGCAAGTAGATAAATAGGGTACCACTTCAGTGGGAAGGTAACAGTGTTCCGTGCGCCTTAGTGTTTAGTCATGCCGGCCACATGACCACGGAAACGTCTTCGGACAGCGCTGGCTCTAAACGGAGATGAGCACCGCAACCCTAGAGTCGGATTCAACTGGCTTTCGAGCAAGGGAACCTTTACCTTTACTAATGGCTGTTCTTTCCCTTTCTTGAACAGACATAGACTCTGTTACACATAACGAGTCTGACTTTTGAAATGGGATTCATGGTTCTACTGAACAGCTAGAATTTTTTTCCTCGCGTTTCTGTGGAACATCTTCCCAGTGTTGTTTACGAATGACATTAAGGGCTGCTGCAAACAAAATAGCAGAGGTGCAGAAGGTATGGTGTCACTGCTTCTTGTGGCAGCTGTCACTGGGTGCAAAGTCACCAGCTCCTTATTATTCACACCTGCATTGC
This sequence comes from Gekko japonicus, assembly GCF_001447785.1. Lineage (NCBI taxonomy): Eukaryota > Metazoa > Chordata > Lepidosauria > Squamata > Gekkonidae > Gekko > Gekko japonicus. The sequence continues at coordinate 114,442 of NW_015169214.1, forward strand.
CACATGAGAGCATGGCTGCTGGAGGAAGAGGTTGATAGAGACATGATGCCTCAAATACACAAAAGGCCTGCGGCATCCATCAAGCCATCATCTGGAACAAACTGAAGTCTCTTTTCATGGTGGCTGTTTTGTATGCCCCAGACCTTAATTCTGTATTCTGTATATAATTTTAAAGACGTCATAACTATATGTATATGGCTGGTCTAGTGGCCGTAATAAAAAGTACATCAGGTTCTACAATGCCAAGACCACGGCCACACAACCTGGAAAATCTACGGCAACTAATGAACTCTGGCCGGGAAAGCCTTCGACAACATAAAAAGTAAAGAGTTGTCCTAGCCCTTATATTCCTAACAGACATGGGTCTGCTTTCTTCACAGAAACTGTTCCTCATATTGATGCATCATAAGCACAGGCAGTTTCTAAAGGAAGCATTGTCTATGCACATGAAAGAAAGAAGGCATTTCCCCAAAAGGAACCCATTTAGATTCAGCTTCTGAAACCTGAGCTATCCATCCTCAAATGAAGCTTCTCTTTTTTTGCCTGCTTCAGCACAGTAGGACCAAAGAACTTCAGGTATGTGATAGTCTTTCATACACTGCTGGCAAGTCAAAACACTATTAAATAACAGAGAGCTAATGCAAAATGATACATGCATTATGTTCCTTGGCATGATTTTACTTTCCACAAGAATCACATGCAGGAAAGCCCAGAAGAAACAGCCTTTGTCCCTGGCTATAGGAGATGACATTCTAGAGTGTTTTCCTTCAAAAAGCTGTATGGCTCTCTATGTAATTTGAATATGAGCTTTAATAGTTACGAGACCAAGCTGTAAACCAAGAAGCTCTATTGGTCAAATCTCACCTCTTGAACATACTCTGTGGGCCATACTGCACGCTATGAATTTTGGCGTGTAGCTTCTCTACCTGCCACACAGCAGCTGCAGGGAAAGGATTTTTTAAATCCCGCCCACCCAGCAGCTCGAAAGCAAAAAGTAACATCTAAATAGCGAGTAGAGAAATGGGTACCTACCCTTAGATGGGTAGTGGGCACCCTCCTTCTATGGTATGTGGTGGCGGCATGGAGACGGCGCAGACGGCAGCAGAGAGAACATCGGCGGTGGTGGAGCAATGATGGTGGAACTCGACAGAGCAACTCCTGGTGGCCAGCAAGAACATCGTGCAGCCAATGACGACTAAAGGTGGAGACCGGAGGCGAGCGACGGAGTGTATGCGGGGTGCGGCGGAGCCTTGCTGGACAGAGCCGACGCCGGAAGCAAACACAAAAGCGTGCGCCTGCGCGGTCCTACCAACAGCCGTCCAAGGGGAGCCACCGGAGACTGCCGCCAAGAAAAAACATCAGAGCCTGCCAAAAAGAAGAAGCCGAGCTAAGCCAGAACAACAACAAGGATCCACCACTTGGGTGCCGGTAGGATGTCCCCCCCCAAAAAACATGTGGCCTAAGTTAGGGTTCAGTGTTACTAGAACGCACCATGTAAACCGCCCAGAGACCCTTCGGGGTTGGGGCGGTATAGCAAGTCTAAAGTATAAATAAATAAAAATAAAGTACACAGCGGCCAGATTTGGCTTGGGACAATGGTGCGGTGGAAAGGGAGGATGATGCCTCCCTCTTATGCTGCTTTCCCAAGTTGAAACAGCTTTGAGGGGAATGACTTGGTCCACTTTAGAGCTGCACTTCCCCCAGGGCCATTAAGGCTCAGGAAAGTGGCACATGTTGTTGTCCCAAGCTGAATAGGGCCCCTGTGTGCTTTTAAAAAATTCCTTTCCCCACAGCTGCTGTGTGCTGCATGGAAAACGAATCAGGTCCAGGAAACTAAGGTTGCCAGCCTCCAGTAGGCAGCTGGAGATCTCCTGGGATTACAACTGAACTGAAAGAGATTCAGTTAACCTGGAGAAAATGGCTGCTTTGGAATGTGGACTCTATGGCATTATCCCTTATTGAAGTCCCTCCCCTCCCCAAATCCTGCCTTCCTCAGGCTCCACCCCCCCCAAAAAAAACTCCAGGTATTTCCCAATCCAGAACTGGCAATCCTACAAGAAACCCTGACCTCACTCGCCAAAATACGTAACGTAGCTTGGCCCTGAGTCTCAGCCTCTCCCCACCATCTATAGTATGGGAGTAATGATAATAATGCTGTACTCCTACCTTATAGGATAGTTGCATGGGTAAATTGACATGTGAAGTGTTCCAAATGCTATAAAACATGATCTAATGCTTAGCACTATTATTCTTATAGCCATGTGCATACAATTTTTTCAGAAATTCCATCATGTTCTATAATCTAATTTTAGCAGATGAGCATATATGACAAACCCAGGTTCTCCGAAAAAATGAATTCCTTGGATGTGATGATAGTTGTGCCTTTTATCCACTTTTTGCTCAAAGTAGAAACCTTTCTCTACAGTTTTCCCCATACAGTAAACATTGCTGTAATTCTGAGAGTCAGTATTGTGCTGACATTGTTGGTCCTTTCCCACGGAATGATAATTTATGAATGTCAACATTTAACTTGGGGAGGTTCTGGTTGTCTCTTCTCAGGCAACAAGATTCCAAACTATCTAGGGTCAAACTGCCAAGTTGCTTATTCCAGCAAAAAGATTTCCCTGAAGTCCATGGGAGTCTCTCCTGACTAAGGAGAATGTCAGGGCTGCATAATTATGAAGGGTTGACCCTTCAGGTTACAGCATGCCCAATTTTGCTGTGAGAAACATGACACATTGCTTCTGGGACTGTTCAGTGATTTTTAAAACCATGCAATAGTTTCCAAATGGAAAAAATATTGCCTATCTTAATATCTGAATCCAGGGACAGTTTTCAGTGTAACCTGTTCCAGCTCTTGGGTAACCCAGAAGGTTTGTTTTCTTTCCTCCTATACCAAGATATCAGATTGGATCCAGATTAAATTTTCCATTGGTAAAATGGAACTTCCCTGCCTTTTCCCTCCCCTTGCCATCACTTTTGGGGGGGAAACCCTCCTATTGCAGGCCAGTGGTCCCCATGAGATGCTTCACCTAAGTGACAGGGAACTGTGAGGAATGACATAAAGAGGGTCCGCAGCAGAGAGGTGGAATCAGTGGAAATGGTCAGTTTAGTCTCAATCCAATCCATTTTTTGATAGTTTCCCGAACTCCTTTTTGCAATTCACAAGCATGATTAATAACTCTTGGGTTGTGAGACACACACACACTATACACACACATATATACATTCTAGTGCTGAAATGCTTCAGTGCTGGAGGGTGCCTGTGCTGAGGCAGTAAGACCCAATGGGAGGCCTGACCCAAGTTCCTGCAGCTTTGCTTATATAAGAAGCTGATTTAAGTAGAACTCTCTATAGATCATTGCAGGATCTCCCCCACCCCAACTTTAATGAAAAGAGAAATCACCAGTGAAAAGTACTGAGTTCGGACATGTGGCATAGCGATCAGCTCATAGTTTATTTACTCACAGGAACTTAGAAGACAAACTAGCCGGTCTGTGACCAGCTTTTATCCATGCACACACACACACTCCTCGTGATAGGCTCTATTTACACTACTCAGTCCCCATAGGTCTATACCAGGATCCGCGCGACCCCATTGGTCCGCATTAGAATTTGACTAGTCTATTGTTACTAGACCTGAAGGTCTGTTTGACCGCATGGCCAGGCTAGCGCTGGCGAGGCTATCTTAATACATAACCCCCCTCCCCCCCCATAGTTCTAAAGTCTTAACAAACATATTCTTTAAGGTACTCTGGATGTCTCTGCTCGTGAGTCGAGCAGCGCAGCTCTGTCGTGAGACCGCAGGAGCCTCTGTTGCCAGCGGAGGATCTCTTGGGTGGAACAGGGCTGGTTGCTGGTGTTATCCCAGCCGTTGGAGAAGGGTCGGAATTAGAAGCAGGAACCAGGGCAGGAACAGGAGCCGGAACTGTGTGGGGAATCGCTGGCTCAGGGGTGCGCTTGTCCAGTTCTGGTTCTTCTTTGCCTTCACTGTCCTCAGCCTCTCAGGCCTCCAGGTTCTCCAAGGGGAGAAGGCATCGGCACAACTGGTCCACGTGCCTCCACAGGACCTGACCATTTTCTGTCGAAACTTCATAGGATAGAGGTCCTGTTGCCCTCATGACTCTGGCCGGGATCCACTGCGGTCCTCACAAGAAGTTTCTGGCATAGACGGGGTCCTCTGGGAAGAACTCGCAGGGTGTACCTGGGGCTTTGGTGCCCGGCACGTGGGCCAGGGCCTGGTATGGGTGTAAGCGATCCAGCTGGGTCGTGAGGTGCTGGCCCATAAGGAGTTCCACTGGGCTGTGACCGGTGGAGGTGTGGGGGGTCATCCGTTGCCCAAACAGGAAAGCTGCTAGCCGGTGGTCCCAGTCACTGTGGGCGATCCAGTGGAGGGCTTCTTTGGTCATGCCCACCATCCGTTCTGCCTGGCCATTCGTGGCTGGATGGAAGGGAGTGGAGTGGATGTGGCAAATTCCATAATATTGTACAAAGTCCTGGAATTCAGCTGACGTAAATGCAGTCCCATTGTCTGACACCAGGGTGTTGGGGATGCCATGTGTTCTAAATATTTTCCACATGGCCCAGATAGCGGCGTGGGATGACATTGTGGGGACCGGAACAACCTCTAGCCATTTCGAGTGGGAGTCCACCAGTATGGAATGGACCCACAAAGTCCAGATGCAGGCAGCTTCATGGCTTGTTTGAAGATTCCCACGGTTGCACTGGAGCCGCTGGAGGTGCTGGTCATGTCTCCTGGCATGTTTGACCACATTTGACTAGGTCTTTTATTTCCCTGTCCATGCCCGGCCACCATACGTAGCTGCGAGCCAGTGCCTTCATGCACACGATTCCCGGGTGGGTCCCGTGCAGAGCAGCAAGTATGCAGTTGCACAGCAGAGTGGGAATAATCACCCTACTTTCCCAAAGCAGGCAGCCTTTGTGAGCTGATAGCTCGTCCCGCCAGGAGGAGAATGCGGCAAACTCAGGGCCCAGTCAGCCAGAGGGCCACCCCCTTCCCACCCAATCCAAAACATGGGCCAGCACGCAGTCCCAGCTGGTGTGCCAAGAGGCGTCAGTTACCTGGATCGGTCTGTCAGGGAGGTTTTCGAGCAGCAGGATCTGGTGCACCGGAGCCAGGTCCGGATCGCAGGAGGGCAGCGGGAGCCAGCTAAGTGCATCAGTGTAGCCCATCGCTTTACCCAGCCGGTGTAGCAGAACATATTAGTAGCCGGCCAGGAAAATGGACCATCAGAGCACACATGGTGAGAGCATCTGGGGAGTCTGATGGTCCGGAGCCAAGAGGTCCAAGAGCGGCTTGTGGTCCATGATGATGGTGAAGGGCCACCCGTATAGGTATTCATGGAACTTCTGGGCCCCGGCGATGATAGCCAAAGCCTCCTTGTCTATTTGAGCATAGTTGCGCTCTGCTGAAGACAAGGTGCATGAGTAGTAAGCCACCAGGACCTCGAGGCCATCAGGGAGCTGGTGCCCTAGGACACCATAAGGCGATGTATCACATGCGAGGATGACGGGGAGGGACTCGTCGAAGTGGGCCAGGACATCATTGGAGGGCAACAGTTCTATCACAGCCCGGAACATGGAAGCATGGGACGGCCCCCATTTCCAGGGGGCATTTTTGTCCAGGAGACAGTGTAGGGGCTCGGCGACAGCTGCTTTGTGAGGCAGGGAGGAATGGTAGAAATTAAGCAGGCCCAGGAAGGCTTGAAGTTCTGCCTTTGAAGAGGGTGTAGGGGGCTCCACAATGGCTTTGACCTTGTCTGGAGTGGGATGGATGCCCCGGGCGTCTACCATGAACCCCAGGAACTCGACCCTGGAGACTCCCAGCAGGCACTTTTTGCACTTGACTTTCAGGCCCACTGCGCTGAAGCACTGGAGGACAGCGTGCAGACGTTCTGTGAAGGACTCGACCGATGGTGCCACAATTAAAACATCATCAAAGAAGGGCTGCACTCCGGGGATGCCTTTAAGGAGACAGTCCATGAGATTTTGAAATATTCCCGGAGCCACGCTGACCCCGAACTGCAGCCGCCTCACTTTAAAAGCCCCCCGGTGAGTCACTATGGTCTGTGCCTCAGCTGTGGCCTCGTCAACTGGGAGTTGTTGATACACTTGGGCCAAGTCCAACTTCCCAAAAACCCTTTGCCCCTGCCAGTGAAGCTAGAACATGGCTGACTACAGGGATGGGGTATGCGTGGTCCTGCAGGGCTTTGTTGATTGTAATCCGCACAAATCCTTACATCTCTGTTGGGCTTCACAGGGGTGACGATGGGGGTTTCCCACTGTGCATGGGGTACTGGCTCTAGCACCCCCTGGCTCACCAAACGGTCCAGCTCCACTTCTATTTTGGGCCAGAGGGTGAACAGAGGCCATTGGGCTTTCATTCAGATGGGCCACACCGTAGGATCAAGGGCAAGGGCAACCGGTGGACCTGTGTAGCGGCCAAGCATTCCCTCAGACATGGCCGGGAATTCATCACACACTTTATTAAAGTTCCCAGCATGCATTTGCTGTACCCCGGTCACTGCAAGGCCCAGGGTGTCGAACCAGGAAAGTCCCGATAAGCTGGTGAGACGGCCTTTTACCACCATCAATTCTAAGGGGCCCTCAAAATCCTTGTACTTCACCCGGAACTGGCCCACCCCCATGATGGCCACCGGGTTCTTTTGGAAGTTCCTAACTGTGAGGCTGGTGTCTTCCAGTGGGGGTCCCCCATTTGGGCAAAGGGCGCAGAGGGTGTCTTCTGAAATAGTACAAAGGGAGGACCCCATGTCCAGCTCCATTTCACAGGGAGCACCCTCTATCTGCACTGTCACTTTAATCTTTTTGGTGGCCCCCTGGGGTAAGTAATGTACCTGATTACGATGGATGGTGGTGTTGTGTAGCTCAGCAGTTTCCTGGTGTGTGGTCGGCTGGCAGTGGTTTCCCTTGGATCGGCATACCTGGCTGATGTGACCTTGCTTGTTGCAGGAGCAGCAAACGGCATCCCGGAATCGGCAGGACTGACGTTCATGCACTTCCCCACAACTGGTGCAGGGCACTTGAGCGCTTGCTTGGGCCATTGACAATGATGGACGAGGGTCTCTGCAGCATACCTGGAGCACATCGTCCTCATCCAAGATGTCTGAGGCTGCAGATGCCGAAGCATGGTGTGCTGAAGATGGTGGGCGGTCGCAGTGAGTCCGCTCAAATGTGGTGGCCACATGGAGGGCATTCTCCAGCTTCAGCTTGGCTGTTCCAATAAGCTTGCAGTGGAGCTTGGGGTCCCGGTCACCCCAGACGAATTGGATGAGGAGGATGTCCTCGACGTCCTGGAACTCACAGTCTATGGTGAGCTGGCACAGCTCGGCCATGTAGACAGTGGCCACTTCTCCCAACTTCTGGGTATGCACAAATAGATCCATGCGTTTCACCATCTTTGTTGGTTTCAGTGCAAAGTAGTTTGTGAACACCTTGACGATGTCTTCGTACGTGGTGCGAGGAGTCCCTGTGCCAGCCAAATGGTTGCGACTCCACACGTGCTGAGGAGTAGAGTCCATTTCTTGCCTGCATCTGTGACCTCCTGGTAGCTGAAGAAGTTGGTGAGCCTCCACGCCTCCCAGAACTCAGGGTGAGCGGGATCGAAAACTTCTAAATTCCTCGGAGCGGCAGCCATGACTCGGAAGCGGTGCGGGGAGCAAACGGTGGCCTGGGGATCGGTGCGTGGTGCGGTGCTAGGGAGCGATGTGGACACGGTGTCCAAAGGATCGGTGCTCAGAGCAGGGCTGTCAGCTGAGTCAGGCTCGCTCATCGGGATCCCACCTTTGTCGCCAATGAAAAGTACTGTGGCATAGTGATCAGCTCATAGTTTCTTTATTCACGAGAACTTAGAAGACAAACTAGCTGGTCTGACCGGCTTTTATCCATGCAAACACACACTCTAACACACACACCCAACTATTCTATTGTTACTAGACCCGAAGGTCTGTTTGACTGCATGGCGAGGCTATCTTAATACATAACAGCCAGCCAGAATGGTGCTGCTTTGAGCTCCACCAAATTCGCCAGAGCGATGCGGACACGGTGTCCAAAGGATCAGTGCTCAGAGCAGGACTGTCGGCTGAGTCAGGCTCACTCATCGGGATCCCACCTTCGTCGCCAATGAAAAGTATTGAGTTCGGACATGTGGCATAGTGATCAGCTCATAGTTTCTTTATTCACGAGAACTTAGAAGACAAACTAGCTGGTCGGTCTGTGACCGGCTTTTATCCGTGCACACACACACTCTAACACACACACCCAACTAGTCTATTGTTACTAGACCCAAAGGTCTGCTTGACTACATGGCCAGGCTAGTGCTGGTGAGGCTAACTTAATACATAACAGCCAGCCGGAAGGGTGCTGCTTTGAGCTCCACCAAATTCGCCCAGGTGATCTAACCAAAGGCAATTGACTATATGGCAAAAAGGCATGCTTGGTGATCCTGAGTCAATCTTCAAGGCAATCTTGGGGGGGGGGGGGAGAGCAACCCCGTCTCCAAAACTCTTGAGATGTTTACCAGAACAATGCAGAGAGAGACTGAAGAAGATACACATATTAATCATAAGCCTTGGTGGGGAGAGGGGGGGGGAGGAGAGAGCAATATTCTGGCTACTTTGAATGCCCTGGATTACATCCCCACCCTCACTTTATACCGGAGGAGATGTACTGAAGCCAATGGGACTACTCTGTGCTCTACCCCTGTGTTCTGGGTCAGGCTTTGTTCTGGAAGCATGATGTTGTGTGATGAGTGGAGAATGTATTTTAATGGGGATTGTGCAGCCCCTTGAGGCTGCAGAAATGCTGTAACACTTCAGCGCATGCACAAAAGGGGGGCCCCGGGAAAATCAATCCTCAGTGTGAAAGTGGAGAGATGGAGCTGTGATGGGGGGGAAATGGGGGGGGGAACATGTAACTGTGAACTGATCGTACCGATAGCATGATCATCGGAACTGCTATGACACCCACAAAAACTCAAAAGGTGACTGTCGTCTGGAAAACACCCTGGTCTCCAGCTGACAGAGTTCAGTCCCCCCGGAGACAATGGCTGCTCTGGAACTTGGAAGCATTGTACCCTGCTGAAGTCCCTCTCCTCCCTATACCCATCCCCCCAGGGTTCACCCTCCAAAATCTCCAGGAATTTCCCAACCCAGAGCTGGCAACCCTACCCATCAGAGATACACTATGGGAAACCATCTCTTTGTAACAGAAAGCGAGAGGCTTACATTTAAAGTCAACTTTGGCTGAACTATGTTTCAGACACTGAGCGAGGTAGGTTTATCATTAGCTCTCCTGTTTCCATGTTCTCTTCCAGGCCAGTCCTTGCTGTTAGCAAGTCTGGTTAACCTTTTGTTAAATTTTAATTCTGAAACTTCTTAAAGTTTGGGGATTTTCTACAAATAAACTGTTGTCTCGTGGCAAGTTCATACTTTGTCTCACAGGAACAAAGCTCTGGAAAGTGGGCTGAGCAGTGGAATAATAAAATGTAGCTGTATAATGAGGGGGTAAAGACTGAAGTGTCTGGTGAAGCAATTGCCCTTCACCCATCCAGTGTCTTGGAGTTGTGATTAATATGTAACTATTCTTATGCTATTGAATGGCTTGGTGTCACTGGGGTCACATAGTTATTATCTTCCCCATCATCAGAGCCAGGGCGTACATAGAAGAACCTAGTGACATGATTAAGTTATTCAAACATTGTGAGAAAGGAACGGGATGCAGTCACAGTAGCAACCACAGATTTCCTATCCAGGAAAGGCTGACCATTATTTCTATGATGGATTGGCAAAGATCACTTATACCTGATTTTTCCCACTCATATTCTTTATCCCATTTATCTCCCATCCTTCCTTAAGTACAGCTTATATATAGTTATGTACAACAACCCTGTGAGGTGAGTTAAACATTAGGTCATCTGATGAGTTGGGGGAGAGCTCTTTACATGTTTTACTAGGTTTTATTAGATAGGGAGGGGGAATTGAGGGTTTATTGTTATATGATGTTTTGATTATATATTGTAAACTGCCTTAAGCTATGGGAAAAGGTGGAATATACATGATTTATAAATATAAATAAATACAAAGTTCTCATGTTTGTTGACACATGTGGGAACTTTGTGCCTCCTAGGTTCACATAGGCCACTTTTTCTTCATGACCAGGGAGAAACAGTAGCTGTCTTCTGCTCTGCTAATTCCCCCCCCCTCCTTAAACTGTTCCCTGGAGCGGCTATTGGCTCTTTTCACACAAATCGTGTGAGTCTGAAAGGCACAAGACTCCCACTGTGTCATGCCCAGGAGATGTAAGATGGTATGAAGCTCACAGCAGGATCTGGGTGAAACACTCTTTAAAAAAAATCCCAGGGAGGAGGGCCCTAAATGCTCAAATGGCCAGGAGATAACCATTTGCCTAGCTGACAGGAATGGGAAAGATGGAGGGCTATTGCAAAACATGAGCTGGGCCATAAAACCTGTGAGATGTGCCCTCCACATTGATTGGGGGAAGATCCCACAAGGGCATCAGTTTCCAAATTCAAGATTAGCTAGGGCATGAAGGGTTAAAAAAATTGAGCATTCTATTAATGATGTTCAAGCAGCCCTTAGTTCAAGATGGGGGTTCACACAACATTCAAGCTGTGCATTTATGCTGGATGGAGAGTGGCTTGTTCCCATCTCTCCTGGAGGGATGCTGAGGTAATATTCGTAATTCTAAAGTTAGGATAGTTAGTGTTTTATCTTCTTAGATCTGCAGCAGCCTTTTTGTGCTATGAAATCCCTTTTCCCTATGTACTATGCCCTAGTGCTGTAGTGAATAAAATTCTGTTCCTTTTAAGAAACGGGACTGTGTTCCAAATGCTTCACCCACGTGCCTAGCTGCTTGCTCACAGAGAGAGGGGGAGTGGGAGTTGAAAGCCTCTGCACATGAACAGAAAGCCTTTTACCAGTGCCCCAAACTGCTGGTAAATGAGAGAGGCTAAAGATCAATTTGAGTGGTGGCAATTCAAAGACCATTTGGGTCAGAGGAAAGAAGTGGGGAGAGTCCCTCTCAGACACAAGCATGAACACACAGTCCCCTGTCCTGTCATGACTCATCATGGCACACTGAATGTCTGATTCAAACTGTGACATGTAAAGTGGCCAATAGTTCAGCAGAAATTTCAACTCCAACCCTTCTGGATCCAAATCCATCACACTGTCCATTGAGCCAAACCAAACCAAACTATCTGCTACACCGCCCAGAATCAGGCACAGTCAAATACTTCACAGACATGAAATCTATTTATGAAGAATTAGATGCTTATTTCTTTGGCATTCTGTAAATGAAAGAACCATCCTCCACTAAATGTTGGGGATCCATCCTGGAGGTTTCCTGGATGGATGCAAAAAGCCTCCACACTAAATGGCTTTTAAATATATGGGAGGATGGGAAGTAATGATCAGACAAACTGCCTTTTTGCTCTGAAGGGTGGGGAGAGACAGGAGGACCTATCTGGTTATTTAATGCAGTCTTCTATGGGCAGACTGGCCTGGGAGTCGCATCCTCCTACAGACCTTGTTAAGGAGCAGCCCTTGCCTCAAGTGAAGAGGTGAGCGGGCAGGCACAAGAAGCAACTGCAGCTGCTGTCACTGCAGGGATGGGTGGGTCAAGCCTCAGCCATGGAGTGGGGGGGCAGGCAGGTGTGAGCAGCTGGTCTGGCACTGTGACTACAGGCCGGAAGCCTGCTCTTCTTACTTTCCCCTGCTCAGTGTGTGGGGGGGGATGGCATTCCCAGGGCTGGTTTTGCCTCCACTCCTGCAAGCTTCTACCACAGGGAACATAAATCTACTCAGGCTGCGGTCACATGCACCATTTGGAGCGGAGGGGAAGCACCCCTATTTCCTCCGGAGGAATTTGACTTGCAGTTGCAAGATCACACATCCCTTTGTGCTGCGGGCTCAGTCCATCACTGTGTGATCAGACGCCACTGCATGCAAGTGGGGTTGTTTTTTTGCTGTTTGTTTCCCATGCACATAAATGAGGAATCGCACCTCTGCATTGAGGGTTCCCCATGGAGTATGTGCATACTGCTAAGCAGGGGGGGGAAAGGTACCAAGTCGGGATGGAATGATCAGACCCTCCCGACAGCTTGAGAGCATGCTTGAGTGATCAGACAGGGGAAAGTCCATCCGTAGCCCATCAGCAAGCATTAAGATCGGACTTTCCCCAGTGTCTTTTAACTCCACTTCTGTGGCAGAGCAGCACAGGTTGCTGATGACTACGGGGCCTTTCCCAGATGTTGCTGTCTGATCATGCCCTCTAGATCCATCAGGCATTCACAGCTATGTCAGGTCTAAAGGCACGTGTGACCACAACCTCAGTCAAGGAAATGGAATCTAAAAGGCTGGCCGATAAGAAATCTGTGTCTGACCTCTTCAAATAATAAAAATGCTAGCTCTAGGGAGTATTTTGATTACAAAAAAGTAAGCCATGTCAGAATAGTGGTTGGGATGAATCTTGATTTCCTGATCATTCTTTCTGTTTCAGTGTATAAATGTACATACATGGATGGAAAATAATAGAGATAATTGAACCAGACTTGAACTGAAAGGCGTGAGGCAAAAGGATCAACAGCCTTAACCATAATCTGAAGTCCACCCTGGCCAATGACATTGTTCTGCCAGAGGTCTTGGCTATTAGGCCTGTCCACATACACAAATGGCCTTTTAATATAAAGCAGCTCCTCAGGAACTATAACAGGTCACTTGATATAAACATAAACCAAGCCCAGCAACATACCCAGCTACTAGCTCTGTCCTCATATCCTCATCAGGCAACGCTATTACAAGATTTAGCAATATCAGCCATGCAATTTACCTGCTTACCTGCATCATAATGTATGCCACTACTTTGCAACAATGAACTTCTCATGTGTACATAGGACAAACAGGTTAGTCAATGCATCAAAAATTATGGAGTGTTTAATACGGGGTTCCATGGATGGTCTGACCCCAAGCATAGTAATCAGCTCTGCTTTATTAGTGATTTCAGGAACAAGACTGAAACCTCAGGGCAACAGCCCTGTTTAAATAGCATGCAAAAACCACACCCAAACACACCCCACCCCCAACGATAGGCTATTTACATAACATTAGTTTCTCATTAGTCACCTCCAGAGTCCTGGTGGGCTATTGTTCTAGGGTTCAAGCTCAGCCAGTCTCTGGTACCCAGTCCTGGAATATTCCAGCCCTAATACATAACAGAGAGAAATCTGATATCAAAAAGGGCACAATACACACGCCAGTAGCTAAACATCTCAGTTTCCCAGGTCAGTTGTTGTAAAAGTCACCACTAATCACCAAAAAAACTTAAAAGGGAGACTTCAGCACAGAATTGCTGAATTAGAATCAGAAAGTTTGCCACGATCCAGTAATGACTCAGTTGTGATAATGTTGGGTGTTTAACTTGCTCTGTGTTAAGAACATAAGAGAAGCCAATGTTGGATCAGCATCAAAAAGGGTACAATACACACGCCAGCAGCTAAACATCTCAGTTTCCCAGGTCAGTCCCAAGTCACCACTAATCACCAAAAAAACTTAAAAGGGAGACTTCAGCACAGAATTGCTGAATTAGAATCAGAAAGTTTGCCACTATCCAGTAAAGACTCAGTTGTGATAATGTTGGGTGTTTAACTTGCTCTGTGTTAAGAACATAAGAGAAGCCAATGTTGGATCAGGCCAGTGGCCCATCCAGTCCAACACTCTGTCACACAGTGGCCAAAAATACCAGGTGCCATCAGGAGATCCAGCAGTGGGGCCAGGACACTGTTGCCCCCCATGCACCAAGAATACAGAGCATCACTTGCCACAGACCAAGAGTGAGATTGTGGCGTCATCTATTTCTGTTGTTCAGAATAGTCTTTGTAATCTTCTGCCCTTCATTTCCTTTTGAACCCATTACTTATTTTTTTTTCTGTATGCAATGTCTCTCTGTATGTGTGTGTATGCGTGCACGCACACATGTGCACGCACACACAACAAACACACACATCTAATGACACTCCACAAAATTTTATGCCATAATAATTCTGTTACTCCTTAAGGTGCTGCAAGACTTTTCTATTTTAAGCAAGATCACTTACTTGAAGACTATGTACTGCCTGAACTTTGCAAAAGCAAATTTGTTTGTACACATCCATCATGTTTATGCAGAAAAAATGGCTTTAACTGTGCTTGATAGAGGGCCGTAAATTCAGTTTTAAAAGGTTATGTGTAGATTTTGATATGTTTGTTTTCCATTCACAGATCATTTTAAATCAAGTTATTTTTAAGGGACTCTTCATAAAACTGAATTTTAAAATAATTGGATTTTCACTCCCCTGGAACCCCTGATGGTTTCTTTAAACACGTTCTGTTGTGCATCTTTATTTAGACTCCTCCTTCTCGTCGTTCGTAGCAAAGCTCTGTATGCTTTAAATGCATACATCATCTATATGCACAAACTATTGCTATATATTTCTGTGCTGCCCTGTGGCATTCCACTGCTGAGCCAGTGACAATTAAATGAGAAGTGGAAACAAAGGAGATAAGACGTATTTGCAGTCTGGTGCTTTCAGTGGTGGAGATTTGCAGGATTCAAAGCCTGGCTTGACTGCCCCCTACCTTGTGTCAGTTTGGTGCTGATCTGTGTTTGTAGTTTATTTTTTGTTGTTTATGTGAGATTGATTTGAGCCATTCACTCTGTACTTGAAAGGATCTTCAAAGGCTGACATCTTCTCTGAAGTTTGGACTGAAGCTATTTTTTTTTAGTAATTTAACATAATGGTGAGCTCCATTGGATTAACTACATCCAACTGTGGAGTAACATTTCTAGCAACCACGTAGTGTCAAAAGGTTTACGGGGAGTCCAGTTTAATCCAGCTTCTTGAGGTTTTCTCATAGGCAAGAAAGAACTGTAAAATTCCAAGCTCTTTGTGACTTGATTATAGATGCCACCTATGTGAAACAAAGAACGCTAGACATCGAATGTGCTTTTGCTTATTAAATGAATGTGAGACAAATGCAAGCAATCCAATTAATTGTTCTGAAGATGACTTTCTACAAACTTTGTGAAATACATTTTCCATTTATTTCTAGTACTACACCCCATAATTTAAAGACAGAAACTTTTATATTGACTCTAAATTTGTTCTACTCCTTCAGACCAACACAGCTGACCATCCCGATCTATTGTAAGATCTGTTATCAGTTGCTATCACAAGTATCATAATGCCTGCTTATTCTGATTGTTTCTTTTTTTATATTCTGAGGATAAACTCTGGTGTAATGTTTTTCTTCATAGGTAGAGAAAAGGAGTGATTTCTGTTATGAATACATGTGCAAAATGTTGTTATTTTAGGATTACCATATAGCTTGATTGTGAAAGTTTGTGTCATAAGAATATTGTTGGCCCCTAAGGATTCCCAGGAACCTTTTACTTTAAAACAGAGAACCCATATGACTGTGGAAGGGGGACCTACAAGCAAATGGAAGTTTTTGAGACTGCCTGAAATGCACATAGGATAATACTTGTGTAAGGATCACAGGTGGACTTCATGATCAACATTTTGCAAAGTTGTAAAAGCAGATTGCCTTAGAACTGCACTATAAGAAAAATGTCAGCTAGCACTTAGAGAAGAAAC
Source organism: Gekko japonicus (assembly GCF_001447785.1). NCBI lineage: Eukaryota > Metazoa > Chordata > Lepidosauria > Squamata > Gekkonidae > Gekko > Gekko japonicus. The sequence continues at coordinate 130,133 of NW_015169214.1, forward strand.
AAAACCTGCAATTCCTACATTGTGTTGAATTCATTTGACACCAAATTAGGGTATGACTGGACAAGATATTGTAGATCTGTGATTAGATGTCTAGGTAGGTTTGATTTTCTTTAAAAGCAACCAGGGAGTGGCCCCCCAATTAGGCTGACCAAGTGTTCTTTTTATAAAAGGTATGTCCTCTTTTTTTATGTCTGTCCTCTTTTGGGGTCTTTTTTTAAAAAAATGATGAAAATGTCCACTTTTTTTGTTGGGAGACTGAGCCTATTTTGCCCTACAGTCTCCCAGTGGAAAGAAGCTTCAGTTTTGCCACCAGCGCTACTTCCTATTCAAAATGCCATTGATCCCCAGTCAATTGTTGCATCTCCAGGGTTACATAGGTACTAAGATCTGAGGAGGAGGAGGAGATTGGAGTCTCAGAGCAGTTTACAATCTCCTTCCCTTCCTCTCCCCACAACAGACAACCTATGAGGTAGGTGGAGTTGAGAGAACTGCTCTTGAGATAACAGCTCTGTGAGAACTGTGGCTAACCCAAGGTCACCCATAATCTGCATGTGAAGGAGTGGGGACTCAAACCCGGTTTCCCCATATTAGAGTCGCCCACTTAACCACTACACCAAACTGGCTTCTTTCCCATTGTCTTGGATAAAAGAGGACATTGGTGGGCTTTTGCTTAGGCTTTAACCATTTGGTTCATTAAGTCCATTTGATTCCAAACCATTTGACCTGGCAATTCAGGTGGAAAAGACCATCTGTCTGAAGATATCATGGAACACTCTGCCATTGTTTCAGCAGAGTATTGTTTATAATTTAAACCAGCAAATTATGTTGCGTTGATTCCAGTGCTGACAGTTGCAGGACTGGGGTGGGGTGAGGAGTATGACTAGTTACTCTTTAGGGGTAGAGTAAAGAGACCCTAGATAGAATCTGCATTGAGACTCTTAAGACCTGGTACAAGGCTACATCATCGCCATGTGCCAGGGCTGCACGTTCATGATGACCCAGCTGGAGTAGGGTTGCCAGTCCCCTGGAAGGGGTAAGAGGTCCCCTGTTCCCACCTCTACTGTGAGCAGCGAAAGGAGAAAATTTTTAAAAGGCCATTGGGTCAATGATGTGATGTGACGCCCTCTAGGACGAGCTATCACACTTGGCTTCACTTCTGATTTCACCCTGACCTCCGCCTTACTGCCGAGACCCCTCTTGTTGTTCAGAGTAGCAGACTCCTGAACTTGTTGTATTTTAGACCTGACTCCAGTCATTGGGATTTATCGTTCAAAAGTCATTTCTATATATGGGAACGTATCTGATACTAAAGTATTATCAACATGTTTTAACTGTTGATGTATGTTGAAAACTTAGTTGGTGATTAACTGGCTGGTGTGTAATTTTGGATTCTCAGGACTTTTGCATACTGTTTTGCAGTTATTGGTTATAAGTTATACTTGATCTTAATAAACATTTTAAAAACCAAAACAACAAAAAAAGATGTGTTATGACCTCAAGGGAAACCCAAGAAACCCCAGCATCTCCAGTAAGAGGGATCAAGTAGTCAGTATTGTGAAAGACCTGAGACCCCGGAGAACTGCTGCTAGTCAGAGTGGACAATACTGATCTTGATCAGTCAGTGGTCTCCCTTAGTATAAGGCAGCTACGTGTGTATCTGTAAAATGGAAATGCCCGGGGGGGGGGACTGATTGAAGAGCACGTTGCACACACTCATCTAGATTATGTAGTACCTAGAGTAGCGTCCTGCCCAAGGCAGGAAGGATAGATATCCTACTGCTTAACCAAGAAGAGCTCTCACTCCACTCATGCCTTCTAATAATCTTATTTATTCAGGTGCTAGGAAGACAAAGTCACAAATAATATCACTGCTGCCCGCTCCAAACAAGGGAAATTGAATGATGGCACCGCATAGGTGGGAGCTGCGGTGGCTCAAGTGGTTAAGACGCTGAACTGCAGGCTGTGGAAGGTCAGTAGTTCAGCAGTTCGAGACCCGAGTTGCCGCATGACGGAGTGAGCTCCCGTCTCTAGTTCCAGCTCCTGCCAACCTAGCAGTTCGAAAGCAAGAAATTGCAAATAGATAAATAGGTACCACTTCGGTGGGAAGGTAACAGCGTTCCGTGCACCTTGGTGTTTAGTCATGCCGGCTACATGACCACGGAAACGTCTTCGGACAGCGCTGGCTCTTCGACTTTGAAACAGAGATGAGCACCGCAACTCTAGAGTCGGACTCGACTGGCTTTCAAGCAAGGGAACCTTTACCTTTTTCAGCATAGGTGTAATAAGGCAAGATGTCCCCTTGCTCTAGCATAGGGGGATAGTCCGAAACTTTACTTGCAGAGGGCAAGTAAAGCATATACGTATGGCCCTAAAATAGTTATATGAATATTGTTTTGCAACTAGGCATTTGCCCTAGACAAGGAACAGTTTCTTCCAGCTGAACAAATTGTAAACTCTACCACCACGCGATCTGGCCTGTAACATGTGTGTACAGATGGGCTAGTAAAATATACATTTAGTGCAAATCTAACCTGGTTAAGATTTTTCAAGATGTTAACCATACTTTACTAGTCCATGGTCTGGTTTGTTCAGGTGTACATACAGGGTGTATGTTCATCAAACATGTTGCACATTAAGGGGGATCAAAGTTGTGACAGTACGTAATGAGGCATATATTACTGACTGAAATGTGATCATGCGCTTTGTTAACATCATTATTCAGGGCCATTTTCTTGCTTTGCTTTAACTCCCCCCGCTTTTCAAAGGAACTTCCATTTGATTTATGGAGGAATTCATTCTCAATGAAATGTTCCAGTAAAAAGACTTTCCTTCTATGAACATCTGGGGAGTTAAAATTTGTGCCATGCTTCCAGGAGTCTGTCTTAAATAACAGCTGGATACAGGTAGGAGGAGTTAGAAGTTACTGAGGCTGAAATAGGGGTTACCAACTCTGGATTACAACATTCCTGGAGATTTGTGGACGATTCCTGGGGACGGCGTTTGGGGAGGGGAGGAAGCTCAGCAGGGGGCAGAGAGGAGTACATCTTTCTGTGTTATACTTCTGAGGATGCCAGTCACAGCTACTGGCGAAACATACAGCCCGGAAAATCTACAACAACTAATGAACTATGGCTGTGAAAGCCTTCGACAACATATTGAGAGTTGTCCAGTTTGAACAACTTCTTATGTATTTGTGTCATCAGCTCTGAATATTTTCTGGTGTATCTTCCTCCATATAGTAAAGGGAGGCACTGCACTGACCTTCATATATGCACCAGCAGTGAGCCTGAATCAGCTAAACCTAAATCCTCCAAGATAAAAAAGGTATCATGTTTTGTTCTTGGCAAAGCCTCCAGTGGTATTCTCTGCAAAAATCAGAATAATGGGATTAGAGGCATGATGATCCTACTGTACGGAGCTAATGCTGGAGATTTCAGGGAGCCAGAAAGATGAATAATTACATTTATATGGATTAGTATAATCCATAAACTTGTAACCCCCTGGGGCCAGGTCTAAGAGGACAGAGGAAACCTCCACCTCCCACTCCCATCCCATTTTCTGCTCTCTTTGAAGAATCCTTATGTTGTTTTGAGATCCCTCGTAAACAGTGAAGTCTGGCTCTCCTGTTATTTTACTCAACTGCTGTGCTTTCCACTATACACCAATTAATTCTTCCCTTTGGGGGAATATAACTGGAAATGCTATTAAACCATTGTCTGATCATTGGACGCATGACTGAAACTGGGATATTTGCTTTAAAAGGAAAAAAAATCTACCAGAGGTGCCATTTAAGAAAGGCAGGGGATACTTTCTCCTCTGCTTTTCAAAATGTATACGGTTATTCTTCAGGACCACCCATATCTCTAGCCAGTTTAATGGTTTTACGTAGGAGTGATTGTGTGATTTGTTATAAGCACTTAAAACAAAGGGATTTGATATGCATGCATGCCACAGATACAGACCCATTTAGGGAAAAGGTATGTTTGTTTTGGGTTGATTCTATCGCTATAGTGAAATATAAAAGGATAACCACAATAATTAACATGTAATGTTTAAAATATACAAGATTTCACTCTTGAATTGGTTGTTGAATATAGCTATGGGCAGGTGTTGAAACTTTGTGTGAATCCCCACAAGCTTTCCTCCCTAGTGCAGGAATACTACTTCAAAAAACAGAACCAAAACTTTCACCTTGATATTCTGCACAAGCCATGGCAGATCATATCAGCCTTGCCAGAAGTCAAATCCTATTGTAATTTCACCATTTCCCTCCTCTACAGTCAGCACTACAGTTCCCTCTAAGCTGTGCTAGGGGGTGCTCTTGCACAAAATTTTAACAAGCAGCTCAGGGGTTGAGAGCTTCTGCTCGAAGATATTTCCCCCTCCATTGGAAACAATGGAGGATGGGGGTGCCTCCTTCTAGGGCCCAGAGAACTAGAATTCAGGGGCACTTAATGCAGTTATTGGGAAATAGGTTCAGAACAAACAAAAGGAAATTCTTCTATATTCAATGAGAAATTTAACTGTGGGATGCATTGCCAATGTAGGTAGTGACAAACATGAGTGCAGATAGCTTTAAAAGGGGGTGTAAATAAATTCATGGAAGAGAGGTCCACCATTGGCTAGTAGTTATGGCGGCTAAAGTAAGGTTGCCAGGTCTTACCTTGGCTGGAGTGGGGAACTTGGGGGGGGGGGTTTCTGTGGGTGGTCAGGGACATTGCATGACATCCCCAATGTGATGACATCACTTGGAAGTGATATCATTGTACCAGGGACATCGCACAGGGGATGCTTTGGTATTTGGGCAAAAATCATAGAGTTTGCCCAAATATCAAAGCATCCCCATGCAACGCCCCTGGCATGAAGACATCACTTGCAATGTCCCTCTTTGGGGGTGGGGCTTCTCCTGCCAACAACCTGGCCAGTGGCAGGCTGAAGCTCCAAAAATCGGGGGGTTCCCCAGCACCATTGGGGGAAGTCAGCCCTATCCCAAAGGGAGCTTCCATATACAGAGGCAACAAACTTCTGAATGTCAGTGCTGGAAAGCAGCACCAGTGGAGGTCCTTGGCCTTTATATCCTGTTTATTTGGTCCTTCAAGGCAAGTGGCTGGCCAATGTCTGAAACACTATGCTGAACTAGATGGACCACTGGCTTGATCCAGTAGACTCTACTTATGTTCTTACGTTCTTAAAGCATAAATATAACTGTGAAGCACAAATTTTAATGAGAAAAAAACTGGAGATGTGTGCCATCTAACAGCTTTCATGAGATGCAGAATAATGTTTGTGTTTTTTTTAAAGCAGTCACTGGACTGAAACCACAGAAAGAGCTATCTCTGCTCAAGGCAATGTGTGGTGAGCATAGCATTACATCAGTTGCCTTGACAGAAGCATTACTCTGATGCAAATATCTCTGGGGTGAAAGAGGGATTATTATAGAGCCTCCTTTGTAAGGTAATTCTGTCTTTCACAACTTGTGTCAGAGGGCCTCACTATAGCAGTGACCCACCAGTGGATTTCTTGATGCCTACTTGGTTCTTCGACAAAACATCTCATTCCCCAAACAAATGGTCAGCCCAGGCTTTCAAAGCAGCCATTTTCTCCAGGGGAAACTGATCTCTGTCATCTGGAAATCAATTGTAGCAGTGGGAGATCTCCAGGTCCCACCTGGAGTTTGGCAACCCTAGGGGAAAGTGTGCTGCACAGCAGGGGGTTGAAGAGAATGGTTTGATGGGTGCTGGGCCAAGATTGGCAACAATAGTTCCCCAGGAGCAAATAGCTGGGTTGGAGGGTGGAGTCTATGGCACTGTAACCTGTCTGATGTCCCCCTCTCCGGCCTCCACTCCTCAAATCTCCAGGATTTTCCATACCTAAAGCTGGCAACTTTATCTCCTCCCCTCTCAGTAGCCTCTTAGTTTGCCTTAAATTGGTTTTGATGCCCGCAGAGTGAGAAAATGCCAGAGGTTGAAAGTGTGTGAATGGTCCATAATCCCCCAGGCAGCTTTTAAAACATGGTCCTGGGACCTACACACCACCAGACATTCCAACTGCCTTGCAGGGGGGGGGAGTATGAGGTGTGGAACGGAGTGAAGTCCAATCAGCTTCCATATGCAAAAGACCTTGAAGGTTCCATATGCAACTGACATTCCAACTGCCTTGCGGGGAGGGGGGTGAGTTTGAGGTGTGGAATGCAGTGAAGTCCAATCAGCTTCCATATGCAAAAGACCTTGGAATACTGGGCGGGACTGCACAAAGCAGCCAGTCAACCCAGTCAGTGTCTTCTGACTGACAGTTCAAGCGTCCATACACTAAAGGGGCCAAATTTAGAATGTTCATATAGAATGTTCTTACTCAATTATATATAAGGAGAGATGGGTCTACTGACTATAATGGTCTCCATAAGCTACAATGGAGGCGGGGGGGCGGTAAATAACATCGGAGACAACACTGCCCCTTGAGGCACACCGCACTCCAGCGGGTGTCTCCTGGACTGTTGTTCCCCTAGCGCTACCCTTTGTCCCCAACCCTGGAGAAAGGAAGCAAGCCATTACAGGGCAAGCCCCTGGATCCCCACGGCGGCAATGAAAGTAGGAACACCTATGTACTCGTAACATCTCAGTCTGCAAGTCAAGGACCACTGCTTGAACCACCACCACCATATTGATAAACGCATTTGTAAAATGCCATTATACTACAACAGGCTGTCCTGCTTTTGCAGTATAGCTCTCTATGGATGTGAAGCACGAATGACGGGCAGAGTGGAAAATGAAATATGAAAAAATGTAGTGCTGTAGAGAAAAATGCATAAAATTTGTTGAACGGGCCAATAAAGAAAGGGCTGCTGCACTGAAATGTGATGAGACACAGTCTAGGAAATGGTGGGCTAGTTCAAGATATGATTGAAAGGAAGCTGGGAGGAAGGAAATTAAGAAGAGGGTTGGAATAAAAATTGGCTAAATGGCAGGAAGCAGAGATCAGGAATAACTGGACTGTTCTTGTAACAGAACAAAGTGAGCAGTATCAGTATTTGGATTAGGGCTGCCAGCCCCTGTGTGTTAATGGGGCATCTCCCACCCCCAGCTCTGTTTTCCTTGTCATTGCTCTGAGCAGCAGTGGGAGAAAAAAAATGCCCAACAGGCTGACAGCATGATGTCAGTCCTGGGAAAACCCAAGAAGTGATATCAGTCCTCTCTAGGAATCGCCAAAAGCCATGATTTCACCATAAAGATTCCAGCAATTCCTAGAGTAGCATGACATGAGTTCTGCAGATATCCCAGAAGTTATGTAATACCATCACTGACAACTTCCTCCCAAGTCCCAGTCTCCCGTGATCTCAGCTGGTTGCTTAGCAACCTTAATTGGGATTGGCACTATTTAATTGATTCATAAATGATTTGGAATTGGGGCTGAGTGGAGTAGTAGCCAAGTTTTCAGATGATACCCAATTATTCAGGGTGCTGAAAACCAATCAGATTGTAAAGTGCTGCAGGAAGATCTCTCTAACTTGGGTGAGTGGGCAACCATGGAACAAATGAAGGTCAACATAAGAAATTGTAAGGTAATGCATATTGGAGGGGGGACATAATTTGAAATATATGCTGATAGAGTCTGAACTGGCTAAGACTGAGATTGACAGAAATCTTGGGGTTATAGTGAAAAGCTCTATGAAAATGTTGACGCACTGTGCAACAGCAGTGAAAAGGGCAAACACCATTTTAGGAATTATTAGGAAAGCGGTTAACACAAATAGCCAACCTTGTAATGCCGTATAAAACTATGGTGTGGCCTCATTTGAAATACTGTTTGCAGTTCTGGTTGCCATATCTCAAAAAGAATATTGCAGAGCTGGAAAAAAGTACAAAGGAGGGAAACCAAGATGATTAGGGGGGTTGGAGCACCTTTCCTATCAGGGAAGGCCTGCGAACCTTGGATTTTTCAGTTGAGAAAAACAGACAACGAAGGAGAAACTTAACAGAGATTTCTAAAATTATGCATCTGGTAGAGAAACTGAACAGAGGCAGGCTTTTCTCCCTCCCCCATAATACTAGAATTCAGGGGCACTTAATGCAGTTATTGGGAAATAGGTTCAGAACAAACAAAAGGAAATTCTTCTATATTCAATGAGAAATTTAACTGTGGGATGCATTGCCAATGTAGGTAGTGACAAACATGAGTGCAGATAGCTTTAAAAGGGGGTGTAAATAAATTCATGGAAGAGAGGTCCACCATTGGCTAGTAGCGATGGCGGCTAAAGTAGGGTTGCCAGGTCTTACCTTGGCTGGAGTGGGGAACTTTGGGGGGGGGGTTCTGTGGGTGGTCGGGGACATTGCATGACATCCCCAATGTGATGACATCACTTGGAAGTGATATCATTGTACCAGGGACATCGCACAGGGGATGCTTTGGTATTTGGGCAAAAATCATAGAGTTTGCCCAAATACCAAAGCATCCCCATGCAACACCCCTGGCATGAAGACATCACTTCAGGGTGATGTCATCATACTGGGGACATTGCATGACAATGTCCCTCTTTGGGGGTGGGGCTTCTCCTGCCAACAACCTGGCCAGTGGCAGGCTGAAGCTCCAAAAATCGGGGGGTTCCCCAGCACCATTGGGGGAAGTCAGCCCTATCCCAAAGGGAGCTTCCATATACAGAGGCAACAAACTTCTGAATGTCAGTGCTGGAAAGCAACACCAGTGGAGGTCCTTGGCCTTTATATTCTGTTTATTTGGTCCTTCAAGGCAAGTGGCTGGCCAATGTCTGAAACACTATGCTGAACTAGATGGACCACTGGCTTGATCCAGTAGACTAATGTTCTTATGTTCTTAAAGCATAAATATAACTGTGTAGCACAAATTTTAATGAGAAAAAAACTGGAGATGTGTGCCATCTAAGAAACAGCTTGCATGAGATGCAGAATAATGTTTGTGTTTTTTTAAAGCAGTCACTGGACTGAAACTACAGAAAGAGCTATCTCTGCTCAAGGCAATGTGTGGTGAGCATAGCATTACATCAGTTGCCTTGACAGAAGCATTACTCTGATGCAAATATCTCTGGGGTGAAAGAGGGATTATTATAGAGCCTCCTTTGTAAGGTAATTCTGTCTTTCACAACTTGTGTCAGAGGGCCTCACTATAGCAGTGACCCACCAGTGGATTTCTTGATGCCTACTTGGTTCTTCGACAAAACATCTCATTCCCCAAACAAATGGTCAGCCCAGGCTTTTTCCCACCTCACAGGAGCAGGAAGTCCTTTAGAAGAACCCAGGAGGCAACACCTTAGTGTTTTCTGAGATCACGCATCCAGAAACATCTGCCTGCATTGAAGGAAAATGCTTGGCTTGCATCTCCCAGCATTTTGTGATTGGTCCCTGAGCACCATGGCAGCTGTTTTGTGATTGCCCCCAAAGCAGCCATTTGGTGGTGGTGATTCCCATTCCTTGTTCTTAAAATCCCTCAGTTAGATTGGGGACCACTTGTTCTAGGAACTGGCTATTCAGTATGGGTTGGAGGACAAGGATCGCCAGAAGAGAAAGGGGGAGGAATGTCCAAAAACCTGCCACACATCTTTCAAATATTTATTTGTGCGATTGATTATTGACACATGCACCTGAACTAGGAAGCAGATTTAAAAAAAAAAACACTGTCATGTTGACACAGGATTCTCACTGTGTTGCTAAGCAACAGCTTGAGGGAGTAACTGTCAGATGACATTGGGGTATACAGCAGGAACTTTGAGCAAAAAATTAGCTGGGGGAGGGAGAATAAAGACTGGAGTCAAACTGTAGATTACACAAAGAAGAGAAGTACTGACTCTAGAGATGTAAAAGATCTCACCTGGTGACATTACATGTGCCTGGCGTCTTCTTTTAACTGGGTTGCTATGTGTGCAACGGATATGTGTTTTGTTAGCCTGCCAGAGATCCATAGTGCAGGGATGCAGGTAGCTAAGCACATGTAGCTAGTTTGCGATGTGCAAAGTTCACATGTAGAAGTTTGGTGTAGTGGTGTAGAGAGCCAGTTTGGTGTAGTGGTTAAAGTGTGGACTCTAATCTGGGTGAACCGGGTTTGATTCCCCACTCCTCCACATGCAGCTGCTGACGTGACCTTGGGTCAGTCATAAGTTAGCAATTGGGAATAAAATACTGCAGTATGACATCTTCTATATATATATAAAAGAAAGTCCCCTCACTGTAAAATCAACGCCCAGGCCAAACCGCTGTCCTGCCGTCTTTGTTATCTTCTATCTTATGTAACTGGATTTACAATTTGAATGTATTAGTATCACTTTTGTAATTTTCATATTTATAACATTATTGGTATCGTTAAAGAAACATTGAGCGCACTTTACACAGTTCCTGTGGCTCTATCTTTTCATCCCTCCCCAATTAACCATCCAAAGCTTAAGTTGTAGAGTTATGGTAAGAGAATTGTTGTTGTTGATTTTATTTTCCCTTTATTTAGTAATTCCTTTTTTGCCTGTCTGCTTTTTTTTTTTTTAAATTGTACTCAATGGCTGCAAAATTAAGCTAAATTTTCCTTTTCTGAAAAAGGTGTTATGGTTCTGTACCCACTAGTCAGGAACTTGAGCGGCCCCCAGGCTCCCTGACTCTGAGGGAAGCCAGGGACCCACCCTCAGTGTTTATGGCCCGAAGTGGCAGCACATGGGGCACCTTTAAGGCAAAGCCTGCTGCTCCATTGCTTGATAGGGACTGGCCCTTCAACAGCCCACTGCCTGATGATGAGCTGGGAGGCAGCCTTGAGCTAGAGGTGGAGAAACAAGGAGATGAGTCACAGCTAGGATGTGGGGGCAGCAAGAGCTTCCCATAGGAATGGTTCAGATCCTATGGGAATACCAGAGGGGTGAAGGCCTCCATACTGGTTGGCCCCAGGATGAGCCAGGAAATTGGTGTTAAGTCATGAGCTTAACAAAAAGTCGGAGAGTGATTTCAGCAAGAATGCGGCTTTTATTCTTCAGCTCGAATACTTCTCCAACACGGTACAACATCAGTCAGCCAGAACAGCTTTTGCATAGGAGCTGTTCTGTATTTAAACATTCCCGGCTAATGTAGCCACTCCCACTGTACAAATAACAACCTATCAGGTTGAACATATAATGACCAATCACAAGCGCTCCCGCTCTGTAAGGTGATTGGATGACACATCCTGGGCTAGTGCTCCTATTGGTTACATTAGGATCCTAGCCCAGGCTGAAGCTTTACATTGTACTTCATTGAGCTGTTTCACATACATCAGTTCCATACCGTTCAATGCATTCTGGTCTCTTTGAATACACAACAATTGGCCAGTGAGGACACACTGGCCCTTGCTCCTAAGGTTGAGAGGAGCAGGGTCAGGAGAGAGGTGAAGAACCAGGGTGATGGAAACCTTCTTTCCTCTCAGTCTTAGGCCTGTGGATGTGTACACATGCCCCCTGCTGGCACAGATCTGCCAGACTTGGGCAGGTCTTCTACACTTCATAGAAACCTAACTTTGTCTACACTTGTGTGTGTGTGTGTGTGTGTGTGAAGCGCTGTCAAGTCACAGCCGACTTATGGTGACCCTGTAGGGTTTTTAAGGCAAGAGACATTCAGAGGTGGTTTCCCATTGCCTGCCTCTGCACAGTGACCCTGGGCTCCCTTGGTGGTCTCCCATCCAAACACTAACCAGGGGTGACCCAGCTTAACTTCCAAAACCTGACAAGATTGGGCTAGCCAGGGATTTGTCTACACTTACCAAGGTACAAAGGGAAGGCAGGGGGGTGTCTGCCTGAACCCGATTTACTCTAGTGAGTGAAAAGAGCAAGGGTCCAGTAGCACCTTAAAGACTAACAAAATATGTGGCAGGGTATGAGCTTTCGTGAGTCACCGCTCACTTCTTCAGACTCACAAAAGCTCATGCCCTGGCTGCGGTCACACACACTAAATAATCCACTTTCAATCCACTTTCCAACTGGATTTTGCCAGTTTACACAGTAAAAATCCAGTTGGAAAGTGCGCTGAAAGTGAATTGAAAGTGGATTATTTATCGTGTGTGACTGCAGCCTAACACGGCTACCCATCTTGATCAGTAAGTGAGCTATTCAAGGTTGGTGTCATTATTTTGAAGAAGACTCTTTTATAAGAAAAAAGAATAGCTAGGTCCTGATGACTAGACAAATATAGCCTTAATAGATTCAGGTGGGGTAGCCATGTTGATCTGAAGTAGCAGAACAAAGTTTGAGTCCAGAGGCACCTTAAGACCAACAAAGTTTTATTCACAGTGTAAGCTTTTGTATGCAAGCACACTTCAGTGAAAAGAAATTTGATGTAATGGAGGAGAGGAATGAAGCTGGAGAGGTGAACTCCTCTTAAAGTTCTCCAAGCTTTGGCCCTGGCCCAGCTGAATAAATTTCATATCCCCTTTGGAAAAATGAGAAACATGTGGGATCTGTTTCACCACAGAAACATAACTCCAAATTGATGTCTGATTAATTAGAAACTAGCTGAAATAAAGAGCTGAAATAACAACTACTTTCTAAAGGTAAAGGTAAAGGTTCCCTTGATCGAAAGCCAGTCGAGTCCGACTCTAGGGTTGCGGTGCTCATCTCCATTTCAAAGCCGAAGAGCCAGCACTGTCCGAAGACATTTCCGTGGTCATGTGGCTGGCATGACTAAACACCAAGGTGCACAGAATGCTGTTA
>NW_015169214.1:142853-155248 GCF_001447785.1 Gekko japonicus
GCTGTTACCTTCCCACCGAAGTGGTACCTATTTATCTACTTGCAATTTCTTGCTTTCGAACTGCTAGTTTGGCAGGAACTGGAACTAGAGATGGGAGCTCACTCCATCATGCGGCAACTGGGTCTCAAACTGCTGAACTACTGACCTTCCACAGCCTGCAGTTCAGCGTCTTAACCACTTGAGCCACCGCAGCTCCTAACTACTTTCTACCCAGTGACTTATCTTGAATTTCATCTCCCAAATTCATTATAAAGAAATTCAGTGCTGTTATACCAACATAAATCCTGTTATGTTCCCCTGTTGATCACCTGAAAGATACCTGGGCTATAGGCTCTGTCCAGGAAAGAAGGGAGTCTCTTAGAATATAATCACTTGGAGAGTGCTTTGTTCTTCCATCCAGAATAGTGGATGGGGTAAGGGAACAGCAACAGAAGGTAGGTGGCAGATGGTTAGAATAGCAGGAAGTCCTCTGCAGGCAATCAGCAAGTGGGCATGACAATTGGGGGAGGACAGGGACCCCTGCCAAATTAATTGATGTGAATAGCACCTTGCAGGAACTACACAATTATTTATATTTAGGATGGGATTGGAGTCAAAAAGGGTTCCTCCTTCTTGATTACGCAATGTTTCTGCAGTGGATAAAACAGAAAAAGAAAAGCAGGCTGCGCATTTGCTGATGAACATGTTAGGGCTTTGATTTCATGTTTATATTATCTGTACTTGTTTACATTTGCTTGCACCCTGTCTTTACAAGGCAGTGTACAATAGTAAAAAGCACACAGTAAAATCAACAATGAAAACATTATAAAAGTGAAATAAGCCCAGTTGATGACTGCAGCAATCTACAGTGCAGTTATCAGAAAACTGTGCTGGGTTGTGGATGGACTAAACCTGTTTGCTTCTGAACACTGATTGGGTTGGAAGGTGTTCCCACAAGTCCCTTGTTGAAAGCACAGCACTCTATAAGAACATAAGAAAAGCCAATGTTGGATCAGGCCAATGGCCCATCTAGTTCAACACTCTGTCACACAGTGGTCAAAAATGCCAGGTGCCACCAGGAGGTCCAGCAGTGAGGCCAGGACATTAGAAGCCCTCCCACTGTTGCCCCCACCCAAGCACCAAAAATACAGTGTATCACTTGCCCTAGAGCGAGAGTTCCTATCTATACCTTGTGGCTAATAGCCACTGATGGACCTCTGCTCCATATGTTTATCCAATTCCCTCTTGAAGCTGTCCATGCTTGTAGCTGTCACCACCTCCTGTGGCATTGAATTCCATGTGTTAATCACTCTTCGGGTGAAGAAGTACTTCCTTGTATCTGTTCTAACCTGACTGCTCAGCAATTTCATTGAGTGCCCATGAGTTCTTGTATTGTGAGAAAGGGAGAAAAGTACTTCTTTCTCTACCTGCAGGAGAAGTTCTCTACCAGCAGCAGGTTCTGAATGCTGCCAGTACTAATTAATCCTTAGTCTTATCATGTCCTTTCCTTGATCCTTTCAAAAGTTACATTTCATATATAGCTTTTGTTTAGACTGAGTCAGTGTTCATTTGTCTTCACAAAACAGCACAACTCTATGGTTTAGGCAGACCTTGTAAAGACTAGTGGCCAGCCACTTTGATGTAATTAATCAGCCTGGCGGTGCATTATAACTCCAGATATATTGTGATTCCCTAAAGTTATATTACATTAAAACTGTTTCGCTGGGGGAAGATGCTTTTATAGAAAGCTGTTTAAGAATGGTTAAAGTCTTGTTTTAGCTGGGCAATAAATACCTTGTGTTACAACAAGAGAAAGTTTTGCTTCTGGACTTTCAGCCTGACCTTACACATGCTTGCTTGGAAGTATGTCCCCAAGGTTTTGTATAGGAGTTTCTACAAAATAAGTGCACCAAATCACCGCCTAATTGGTTAGCTGCTGCTCTTTTATCCTGTGCTACAGTATTGGTAATCCACAGACAGAGACATCTCTGGTGGAAACCATAAATCTAAGGCATTAGACTCATTGAGCCTGTTTCCCAAGCAGCACAGCTATTGTAGCTTAAAACACAGTGTGATCCCTCCCATTTCACATGAGCCACCCACTGTCACTAAACAGTGACCAAAGGAAGGAAACAGAGAAACATATGGTCATGGTGCTACCCTTAAAGATGGGATTACTCTGTGGGCTGCCCTGAGGCATCAGATCTTGCACCTTACTGACTAGCCATCTGTTGGAGACATAGCTCCGGAAAACTGGTCTTGAACTATTTTAAGTAAGACAGTGGGAAATATAAATCAAAAATAAAAACAAATATTGGCTCCATATGGGAGCCTCCAAGTTTGGAAGAGCTGTTGACCTTATCTCCTAATCATATTGAACAGTTTACTTTATTGAATTTGAGGCTTTGCCAAACATGGTGTGTGTGTGCGTGCAAAATATGGCTAGCCTTGGTAACCCAGCCAAAATTTGTGCTTACCTTTTCTCTCCTCTTAGAAGAATAGGTCTTACCTCTGACATGACGTGAAGCTTTGGAGGTGTTCAAAGAACTGTCAAGACAGAGCGTGACTGCAGGGTCTAGGCTTCATACCTCTACTCAGTGATGGAAGGAGTAGGGCTGGCTTGTTGCCCTAACTGCAGAAGTGCTTGGGGTGTTTCCAAGAGAAGCACAACAACTCAGGAAAACTTCTTTCTTCTTCATGTATGACAAAGTTCATTAAATCATGCTTACTTGAGAAGTATTTGGAGACAACCTGCTGTGCTGCTTTCCAGGTACTTATTGAAATTCTGGGGTGAGCTGCAAGCCTTTCTTGGAGTCTTATCTCCCTGACTTCACTAATGGATGCCCATTTTACCAAGTCAAACACTGAGTCGGTCACCAATCTTGACCTTACCCTACACTTGATGTTCACTGCCTGCTGCCTTTACAAGCAACACATGTATATCAGTTTCTGCATTCAGTCTTCATCTTACCTTTTAAATATGCAAACATTTTGAAAATATAGGGTTGCCAGCACTGTCTCAGCAAATACCAGGAGATTTTGAGGGTGGCGCCTAGAGAGGGTTGACTTGGGTGAATGTGAGGTCACTGCTAAGTGACACTCAACTCATTTCCCCTAATCTCTATGGGAAAGACCATAGAGACATGGGGAAGTTCCTGGAGCATTACTATGCCTTTTTTTCTTCCACTCCTCAGTGTCTTGAGGACATGGGATTGGGACTGAGGTTTACCCACCACAGATGGGCAAATGGCAGTTATAAAAACAGTTGCAAAACTGATCCTGGGATTTCATATGGATGTATGATCTAGGGCGTTTTCGGTGGCGGCTCCTTCCTGGTGGAATGAGCTCCCGGAGGAGATCCGGGCCCTGCGGGACCTTGTGCAGTTCCGCAGGGCCTGTAAGACGGAGCTCTTCCACCAGGCCTTTGGGTAGGAGCCGCCGCCACCGCCATCGCTATACCACCACCGCGATGTACCATCCATCTATCGTATCCCAGGGGGGTAGATGTCGCCCGACTGTGTTGGGGAATTACTGTTCCTGGCGCTCACACTATCAAGAACACTGGCCGCAAATGTGAGTTGCTGTGCATTTTGTATAATACATGTAGTCATTTTGAAAATATAGGGTTGCCAGCACTGTCTCAACAAATACCAGGAGATTTTGAGGGTGGTGCCTAGAGAGGGTTAACTTGGGTGAATGTGGGGTCACTGCTAGGTGACTCTACTCATTTCCCCTAATCTCTATGGGAAAGACCAGAGACATGGGGAAGTTCCTGGAGCATCACTATGCCTTTTATCCTCCCACTCCTCAGTTTCTTGAGGACATGGGATTGGGACTGAGGTTTACCCACCACAGGCTCCGGTCACACGGGCAGGAAACTGTGGGGGGGGAAGTGTGGCTGTTTGCCCCGGGGCAAACTAACGCGCGGTTAAGCAATCAGACCTCCTGTGGAGGTCCCGTGGAGGTACCGTGGAGGTTCCGTGGGTAGGGAGAGGTGCCAATCACAGGACATGCCTGCGCGCAACGAAGAAGCAAACTGGTTTTCTTTTTTTGTGTACACGACAAATGCGCATGCTTCGTTGGGTGCGTTTGCGCATCCACGGAGACTTGGGGGGGAACCTTTTTCGCAAGGGGACATGGGCGGGCGCCGGATGCCACCGGAAACGCAATCAGACGCCTGCCCTTGCCCCATGGTTTCCGGAAACTAGTACCTCCGAGGTACTAGTTTTTTGCTGCGCGTTTTCGGCGGGAAGCCTCGGTTGTGCCACGGAAGCGCTACGCTTCCCAGATGTGCCGGTGAGATCGCAGACAGGTAAAATGCCATAGACTCCACCCTCCAAACCAGCCATTTCATCCTGGGTAACAATTGTTGCCAATTTCCAGGTGAGGGCTACAGATCACTCAAAATTACAACTGCTCTTCAGGGAGCAGAGATCAGTTCCTCTGGAGAAAACAGTGGACTCTGCCATTATACCCTGCTGAGGTCACCACAGCAAAATGACACTGTTTGCCCAAAGCCAGAGCACTCCCCCAGAGCCTCTTTCTAGATTCCGTTGTATTTATTTCCACAACGGGCTTTACTGCTAGTATTCTATAAAGTATGTATATATAAAGTATATGTATAAAGTACATTTATACACTGAGAGTAGAGGTGGTTGGCCCGAGTCTTAGGGCCAACCACCCTACAGCTGGTTGCCCTCCCTCCCCCTGCTTCTGCAGGGCAGTGAGGGGGGTCCCAGCACAGAGTCCCTTCAGCACAGGTCCCGGGTCAGCTGGCCCAGTGTCCCCATGGCTAAGACCGCCCTGCTATGTCTGCCTTTGTTTTTACTGGAAAGATAACAGAGTATTGTCTGAGAGAACATGGTAGCTTTCTATACTATAGAAAACCTGCCAAGAACACCTATGAGGAAAAGAACTAGGGATGCCACTGGATGTTAGTATCTCACCTCAATAGATCTTCTACAGATCATTCAAACCTCTGCTTTCCTTCTGCATTCGTTGCCTGGGAGGGAGAGCTAATTAGAAATAGTGATTAATCCATCATCTGGGGGGAAATATCAGTCCTCCATTTCCACTTCATAAATTCAATTTTGTATTTAATGGGATTATTAAACACTGACATCCTAGCAGAACCAATCAATACCACATTTCCAACTCTATGATGCTGAGAAACTGCTGTGAAATTGTCACAAGAGGAAGACCAGGAATGCTGTTCTACTCCCTAGATGCCACATTTCCATGACTATCACTACATTAATACAGTGTCCTTGCATCTGTTAAGTGGAACAGTGCCCTGGGAAAAACTGCAGTGAGATTCCAAGCAGTACAATAGATTCAGCACAGCTGTAGTCTATGAGGTAATAAGCAAGGAAAATGTGAGCAATGAGATCTGAAGGACCTCCTCCCTTCATGCGCACCTGCTTGATGTTTAAAATCAGCTTCACAGGTGTGTGACACCTCTTTCAGAAGCAAAGAAAGGACTCTTGCAGTTGAGGTGCCATGACTCTGGGACTCCTTCCCCACAGAAATTCACCCGGTGCCAAACTTGTCTTTAAGGCAGCAGACAAAACCATTGCTCTGTTCCCCAAGCTTTTAAGTTATCCACTCTGCTTGTCTCTGCTGATCCCTCAATTATTTGTATTGCTGGTTTTAAACTACAGTATTGTCCTGTTTTACGCCTGCTGAGTTTTTCTGTTATTCAATCAGACATTTTGAGTTTAGAATATTGGATGCTTTTATCTGTTCGTATCTGCTTCTGCTTCCTCCCATGGTTGCTTTTAATGATCTCATTACCTTTAAAAATAGGGGTTTCATGCCCTTGATTTTTATTCTTAATTTTTTTTAGGGGGGGAATGGTCAACTATGCGGCATATGCCATAATGCTATGAGGATATTTAAGGCTGGGATGTACTAGGCAGCCTATGGATACTGTCATTTGGGCAATTCCATGCTGGCTTTGTTCATCCTTACCTGCACAAGAACTCTGCTGGAAGGTAACAAGCCTCATGCCCCTCCCCCAGTGTGCTGCACAGGCAACTAAGAGTCTGGTTGATGCTGCACAGGACCAAGAGCATTCCAACCCTAGCCCAGCTCACCCCACCAATGAATTATGGGCTGCTGAAAGAAAAACAGCCTTTCAGTGCATGATGTCTACCTAGTTATGGTCTAATCAGATACAGACGAAACCTATGTATCCCTAGGGTTGCCAGCTTCCAGGTGAGGCCTGGAGATCTCCCAGAATTACAATGACTCCCCAGACAACAGAGATCAGTTCCCCTAGAGAAAATGGCTGCTTTGGAGGATGGATTCTGTGGCATTATATACCCTTTTGAGGACCTTTCCCTGCCCAAACCCCATCATCCCCAGGCTCCACCCCCAAAATCTATAGGTATTTCCCAACCCAGAGCTGGAAACCCTATGAATTAGGTGAAAATGATCCCCCAATTGCCAATCACAGGAGACCCACCCCAAAATGTATTGTGATATTGGTTTAATGGATGTGTAAGCTGACTTGGAAGTTTTACAGCATGGCTATGAATATTTTAAATAAATAAAGGTAATGGATACTCAAGGCCCAGCACCCTTGTTTTAAGTGTTTTCCTCTTTGAACAATATCCTAGGACAGAGTGAATCTCAGAATATCTGCCACAATTTCAGTTTGTGGTTCATTTTGATAGTTTTGAACTAAAACAGCATTTGTAACCACAATTTCTGATGGAACAACCTTTAGACTTAATACTTTTTATTGATAGGATGACAATAGGAAATGACCTCACACCAAGTTCACCCCAGGTTTATGTAGCTTGTTTATTGTGACTGGTAACAGGGTCTTATGCAGAGAAAGGTCTTTCTTAACCCCTGTTAACTGGATCGTTGAACTGGAGATGCTGGGGACTGACTGAGCCTTCGGGATACAAATACTGACAGCCAGCATATTCATTTTGTCAGTGTAATGAACTCAGACCAGAAAAATTATCTTTACATCTCAGTTAAGCCATGCACTTGCTGCTTGGCCAATGATAATACATTGTTTTTTAGCCTCAGTTCCTTATCTTGGTAGGGTTGCCAAATTCCACATGGGACAGGGAGTTCTCCCAGAATGATGATTGATTTCCAGACCGTAGAGATCAATTCCCCGGACTCCATGCCCAAATCTCCAGGAAATTACCTATCTGAAGTTGGAGACCCTATCTATGATGAAATTAAACATGATCTTCCTTAATTGGTATGTGTGAAAGAAATTACAGTTTCCTAATGCAAATGACAGTGCTCTAGAAATTATTAGCTGGCTGGATTTTTATTTTCTGACTGACTGGAGATGTGCACTCTTGTTAATTTTTAATACTCCATTCGCACTCTGAGGAAATCGGCAGCGATGGGACAATCTGATACAAGTAGTGGATGGATTAATTTGCAGTGAACTAATGGCTCATTTGGCTTTTTGTCCATTCACATTGTAAGCACTGCTAAAATATATAGCAGCACAGGGATTGTTTAACTTGGTTGCATTGCAGAGTTCTTCATGACTCAATTAGATTAGCAGTGTCTCTTGCATTGTTATATACCCCAGTGAGAAAAGGGACTCTCCCCCCCCCCTTTTAGCTGGTGGGTTTATCTAGAGATGATTTTGAATTTCCCATTCTTGTTCTTTCAGTCTGAAAATTCCTCTTCTGATTTCACATCTCCCTTGTGCAAATCCACAATGATTTATTTTCATGCCGTTTTCTGTTTCCTCGCACCAATTTTTTCCTACTAAATTGTATATATTGCTACCATTATTTGTGCTTCAGTAAAGAGGTTAAGATGCTCACCTGCAGACCAGAAAGTATGCAGCTTGGCAGTTCGAGACCTTAGTGCCGTGTGATGGAATGAGCTCCCATCTCTGGCCCCAGCTCCTGCCAACCCAGCAGTTTGAAAACAAGAAATTGCAAGATAAATAGGTTCCACTTCAGTGGGAAGGTAACAGTATTCCATGTGCCTCATCATTTAGTCATGCCAGACCACGGAAACACCTTCAGACAGGGCTGGCTCTTTGGCTTGGAAACAGAGATGAGCACTGACCCCCTAGAGTCGGATTCGACTAGCTTTAGAGTAAGGGAAACCTTTAAAGCAGTATTGCACATTATACATGTACAAGTGGGGGTCTGTGAGACTCATGGTTGGGAAATCCCATCCCTCCCCCTTACTGAGCCCAGCACAGCTCCTGGGTTCTCCAGCAGCTGCTGCTGGGTCCAGCATGGAGGACTGGGCTGTTCAGCTGCCAGGCCCACTACAGCTCCTGGGCTCTCCCTGGGCTGTACCATCACCTGGCCCAGCATGGAATCGCAGGCTGGGGGGCTGCTGCCACCAGGCCCAGTGTGCCCCACAGGGCTCTCTGGTAGCCACTGCCAGGCATGGCGCAGCTCCCAGGCTCTTCCTGGGCTGTGCTGCTGCTGTGAGGCCCAGTGCAGCCCCAGGCTGTGCTGCAAACAGCAGCATGCCTAGTGTGGCTCCCAGGCTTCAGTGGTAGCGGCGACATGCCCAGAGGGCTCTTGGTCCACATGGCTGCTGCTGGGCTCAGCACCCAAGCTCTGAGCTATGCAGCTGCCACCAACCCACCTGAAGTAAGTGCATTCTCTGTGCTTGCCTCCACGTGGTCCCAATCTGTGGGTTTATCTATCTGCAGATGGGGGCCGCTGGTGGTTATTAGAATATAAGACGGTGCTTATAATATACAAATACTGTATAAAACATATAATCCAACAACAAAAAGCTGAGAACTAGGTCAACAAGATAAATAAATATAAAAGAATCAAAATACAGACTGTTTGCTCATTCCTAGTTATGTGCTATAAGTGAGTTCTGTATGATCCTTTATGAAAGGTAGGCTGTAGAGTGTGATGAGTGGGTAAAACAGAAGCGTTAAAGGCATTTTCATATTTTTTTTAAAGAGAGAATTGTTTTCACTAGGGATGTGCAGCTGGATATTGCTGACCCAAAAGTCGTCTAACTTACCCAACATTGGATCAGGTAGGCTATATAGTCAAAGCCTTCCTGAAACAACTCCCAGATCTCTTAACATTATAAACTAATTGCTGGGAATTTAATGGAACCTGTCTGCCCTTAAAAAAATATTTCTCCCCATTCCCCCAGAAACTGAATTTCTTCCAGCCAATCTTAGCCTTGGGACATCAGTGTGAGTGCATAGGGTGCTTGTCTCAAGGGGAAAGAAATGTTGTGTGTAATGAGGCACGTCTTAGTACACACATGAAGATGTAATCCCTTTTGTCAATGATAATATTTTCTTCCCGATACAAACAAGCCAATGTGGTCATGCTTATTTTACATCAGGCACAATATCCATGATGAAGAAAGATGTTCGAGGGGAGATAGATTGTCTCTTTCTTGGGGTTTTCAAGCCGAGGCTGGACAGCTTTCTGTTGGGAATGTTCTCGTTTAGGTTTAGTCAGGGGTTGGTCTAGATGTCTTAAAAAGCTCCCTTCAATACTAGGATTCTGTGTAAAAGCCAGCCCACAGCATTTGGCTCTGCTTGCCTTTGCAGCTGGTTATCCATTATGCACAGAACATATTTAATAAGTTAAAGAGCTTTTCAGCTAGGCATACGTCTGGAAACATTGTATATTCATTTAAATTATTCACTGTAAACAGGTAGCAATCATGTGGTGTTGTGGCAGTATGTTCTGTCTTGAAGGTACAAGATTATGTTTCAACATTTCCCCCCATGGATCAGACTTGTATTTGGTGCATCTTATTCAATCCATATGCAACTTCAAGAATGATTAAACTGGCACAAAGTCAGGACTTGTTTTCTTGGCATTTCATACTTGTCCTTGTGCAAATGTTTTGTATTTCCTCTCCCTCCTCTCTGCAGCTCCCACAATTGCTCCTGACTTGCACGCATGACTTCTATTCTGCCTTTTGGTATCTCATTCTGTCCCCCCCCCCCAGCTATTATTTGTTCAGTGTGTGGAGCTGTTCACAACTGATCTAACCCAGTTCCACACCAGTTGTTCCCATACCTTGAACCATAGATCATTGGGGATGAAAATAATGCATACTAAGCCCATATGTCTCCTTAGGTGTATGTTGGATGCTTCTGAAACAATGTTGTTTCACACTTTATAGCAGATTCTGAATGCGATTATTTGGGACTGACTTGCTTCTAGATTGAGAAGTCTTATTTCTAATCCTTCATTTGTATTTATCTTTGTTGACAGTGCAGGGGTAAAAATCTCTATCTCTACATGTATTTTCAGAGCTTCTGTGTAGCACAGGCTAATCTCCAAGTCTAAAAAAAATTCCAGGCCCCACTGTCACTTTTATCAGGATAATAGAGGATACACCAGGATTATTCTAATCCTGCCCTGTAGCTCCCTCAAGTACTGTGGTTTATTTAGGCAACTATTATATAGTGCCCCTCTCTATTGGCTCCAGAAAAGAAGTGCTTATCTTGATTTAACAAACAATTATAAGGAAAGAAGAAAAAATACTGAACTGCCAAGACTTAACAAAAAACCAAAAAAGGATTAGCTAATTGACTGAAAACAAAAAAATATCACAAGTATCCTCTGGCAGGTTTATCCTCTACCCTGTCTACTGCTCAAAGCAAACCATTTATGTAAACAGATTCAAGTCCAGTAGCACTTTAGAGACTAACTAGGTTTTCAGGGTATGAGCTTCTGAGAGTCAAAACTCACTATTGATAGTAGTCCTTCTCTTCTAGATCTGTTTTTCTCCTCTTTAGCAAGTGGACATCTGGAACAAGTAGGAATTTATAAAACAAATTTATTTGCAATCAGAAGTTTCAGCCTTAAACTTGATCACCATTTGTGCCTACTGGGTGGGTGGGGGACCAGGATGACTCTGGGCAGTTGGGCCCGGCATTGGTTTGCAGCCAGGAAGAAGGAGGATTGGATTTATACCCCGCCCTTCACTACCCAAAGGAATCTTAGAGTGACTTACAATCTCATTTCCCTTCCCCTCCCCACAACAGACACCCTGTGAGGTAGGTGGGGCTGAGAGAGCTCTCTCGAGAACTGCCCTTGAGAGAACAGCTCTGAAAGAACTTATGACTGACCCAAGGTCACACCAGCAGTTGCACGTGGAGGAGTGGGGATTCAAACCCGGTTCTCCCAGATTAGAGTCCGCGCTCCTAACCACTAACTGGCTGTCAAGCAGTTTCCTCCAGCCCACCCCCAGGGTCCAGCCCATTGCTAGGAAAGGTGGGGCTGCAGGCTTCTCTCTGGGCTGCATCTGGAAGTCCTATTTCATGGAAATATCACAGCGACGGGGAATTTGGGAAAGTACAGGAGAACTTTCTTATTAGGGAATGGTTATTGTTGGATCAATACAAGCTGGGATTCAAAGAGGTAGAGGAACTAGAGATCAAATTGCCAACATTCGCTGGATTATGGAGAAAGCAAGAGAGTACCAGAAAAACATCTACTTCTGCTTCATTGACTATGCTAAAGCCTTTGACTGTGTGGATCACAACAAACTATGGCAGGTCCTTAAAGAGATGGGAGTACCAGACCACCTCACATGTCTCTTGAGAAACCTGTATAAGGGCCAAGAAGCGACAGTTAGAACCGGATACGGAACAACTGATTGGTTCAGCATAGGAAAAGGAGTACGACAAGGATGTATACTGTCACCTTGCTTATTTAATATATATGCAGAGTACATCATGCGAAATGCTGGCCTAGATGAATCACAAGCAGGAATTAAGATTGCGGGGGAAAAGATCAACAACCTCAGATATGCAGACGATACCACTCTAATGGCAGAAAGTGAAGAGGACCTAAAGAGCCTCTTGCTCAGGGTAAAAGAGGAGAGCGCAAAAGTGGGCTTGAAGCTCAACATCAAAAAAACTAAGATCATGGCATCCGGCCCCATCACTCCTTGGCAAATAGAAGGGGAAGCTGTGGAAGTAGTGACAGACTTCACGTTCCTGGGATCCCAGATCACCGCAGACTGTGACTGCAGCCATGAAATTAAAAGACGCCTGCTCCTTGGGAGGAAAGCGATGGCGAACCTAAACAGCATGATAAAAAGTAGAGACATCACCCTGCCAACAAAAGTCCGCATGGTCAAAGCAATGGTATTCCCAGTAGTCATGTATGGCTGCGAGAGTTGGACTATAAGGAAGGCCGAGCGCAGAAGAATAGATTCTTTTGAACTATGGTGCTGGAGAAGACTCTTGAGAGTCCCTTGGACTGCAAGAAGATCAAATCAGTCAATCCTAAAAGAAATCAACCCTGACTGTTCCCTGGAAGGCCAGATAATGAAACTGAAGCTCAAATACTTTGGCCACCAAATGAGAAGGGAGCACTCACTGGAGAAGACCCTGATGCTTGGAAAGATTGAAGGTCAAAGAAGACGGGGACGGCAAAGGATGAGATGGTTAGACAGTGTCA
>NW_015169214.1:155396-179570 GCF_001447785.1 Gekko japonicus
GAAATGCTGGGGAAAATGGTTAGATCATTTTAAAAAATCTTCACTCAACAAAGTGTATGGTGCACAGAATACAAGAGAAATGGAAAGGTAGAAGATAATATGTCTTTTTAATTGCTCTGGTTATTCAAAGAGTTAGAAAAGGGACAGTTTCTGCTTTGGCTCTGTAACTTCTCATGATCAGTACGTAAGGTAAAAAAAATTAGCAAGAATGCCAACTATAACTTATTAACACAGTAAAAGGTAAAATAAAAAGGAATTAATGTATTAATTAAATTAATTAAATATTTTTAACTTCTGGAAATCCGTGTTTCATTACAATGATTTTATACATTTTTAACATTAAGAAGCCATTTATTGAAATAATACATATAAAAACAAACAATGATTTTCCCGTCATGAAAGACACACACCCCTGTCCACCTTATCCTGAGGCATGATGCCAAATCACTGGCAGCTGATGAGTAGGACTCCTTATAAAGCCTTTGCGGTGACGTTAGGGGCCACATCAGTATCTTTCTTTGTTCTCTCTGTTGAGTGTTTCCAGTGCAGTGTGGGAAAGTGCACTGGAAATGGCGGGTTAGAACTTGTTCTTATCCTTGTACATCTCTGAACCCCAAGTGAGAAGCCAGCTATACAGATAATAGAGCCAGTCCTGCAATAGACAAGACCATGACTATGTGGACCTGTAAGAACCTATTTAGCCTTTGTGCACTGAACACGGCAGCTGATTCCCTAAATAAGTTATATGTAGAGAAAATATTAGAGGCTACTCTGTTCTTTCAAGCACCTCTCCAAAGAGATGGGGTAACATCAACTCACCCCTGAGCTTGTATCATATAATGCTGTTGATGTGGCTTATCCAATGCATCAGCAGAAAACGTGGAAGTTAGACTATGGCTGATAGACATGAGTAACAACCTGAACTGTGCCTTGTAGATCTTACCATGCTTAGCTTTAGATTTCAAGATTGGTTACAATTCAACCAGTGTAGCAACAGACTCACTTAACGTTAACTTATGCAAAACCTACAGTCTGCCTTCCCAAGCATGAGGGAATCTCAGCAACATATAAAAATAAGGCTTTATCCATACTAATGAGTAAAATGCATAACCAAGACAGAGAGGGTGCCGCTATCCTGAAGGTACTCTGATTGTATGTGTACTGAAAAATTAGATGACTAATTTAAACAGCAGTCAGTTGCAAACCTTTTATGAGGGCACGGCATTACCTATGCTTAATGTGGAGGTGGCCATTACCATCCTGCCTGGTTTTCCTTACTAATCTATACTGAATCCTTCTCGGAATAAAGGTTTGGGGTGATAATGCATTCTCAGCTAGGTTAGCACACAAACTACAACCCATACAGCTCTCAGAATAGCCGGGACAGCACTGTTCTCTGATGGATATGGATGTCCCACAGATAAGTACATGTTACGAAAATTTGGAGCAGGAATAAAAGTTCTCTGCAGTTCAGTTTCAAGAGCTGGAGAAGTACCAACGTTGTTAAGAATATGAGCCTTTCTGAGTAAGACCAAAGAACCATCTTTTCCCCATGTGGCCAACTAGATGCCTTTGGAAAGCCCACAGGAAGGGCATGAAGAGAACAGTTTCCCCTTCCCCACTGTTCTGATAGCAAGAGATGAAAGGCACCTACATTTAGCACAGCTTTATTTCTCTTTTTTTGCCATCAAGTCACAGCCGAGACCCTGTAGCGTTTTCAAGGCAAGAGACATTCAGAGGTGGTTTGCCATTGCCTGCCTCTGTGTGGTGATCCTGGACTTCCTTGGTGGTCTCCCATCCAAATATCAAGCAAGAACGACCTTGATTAATTTCTGAGACCTGACAAGATTGGGCTAGCCTGGGTCATCCAGGTCAGGACTTGGCACATCTCAGCTGTCACCAAATAAGTGCTTCGAAATAGGCATGCGTTACCTATGGGTCCCATCAAGACAGCAATGAAAACAGATGGCAGTCAGGATATAGGAAATGAAAAGCAGAGATGGGGGTGAGCTGTAAGATGGGGGTGAGCTGTAAGAGGTACTTTTCTCCCTTTCTCACAATACAAGAACTCGTGGGCACTCCATGAAATTGCTGAGCGGTCGGGTTAGAATGGATAAGAGGAAGTACTTCTTCACCCAAAGAGTGATTAACACTTGGAATTCACTGCCACAGGAGGTGGTGGCGGCTACAAGCATGGATGGCTTCAAAAGGGAATTAGATAAGCATATGGAGCAGAGGTCCATCAGTGGCTATTAGCCACAAGGTATAGATAGGGGCTCTGGGGCAAGTGATGCTCTGTCTTCTTGGTGCTTGGGAGGGGGGTCAACAGTGGGAGGGCTTCTAATGTCCTGGCCCCACTGGTGGACCTCCTGATGGCACTGGTATTTCTGGCCACTGTGTGATACAGAGTGTTGGACTGGATGGGCCTTTGGCCTGATCCAACATTGGCATCTCTTATGTTCTTATGTAAAGGGCAGGGAGAAGCAGCATCAACGGGCATCATAAGGAAGATGTCCTAGAAGCTGGAGAGTGAAATCCCAGGATGACAATGAGTGAGCCCTCACCCAAGGGTCTCAGATATAACATTTATTTTGTGGAGATAAAAACCTGGCACTTCAGACTTAAGAGGGCTTTAATTCTATCCAGAGGAATATCCAGAGGAATGGATGACTACACAAACTACTTGAGCTTTGCCCTTATGATTTGACATCCTTGGGTGGAATTGTACTTCACAGCTTCCTGGCACCTATTCCCAATCTATGCTATGAAGTAGAAAATTTAATGCTGGGAATTTAAAGCTGAGGATAAAAGGAGTGAAAACAACGAACCCTGTCACCTCTATGACTTGAGCACAGCAGTTAATGGTGCAAGAACATTTGTTCTCTTTTTGTGAAACGAACAGTGAGAGTGTCATAAACATGACTGATTTCCCCCCCAAACATAATAATGTAAAAACTGAAGTAGTAGTATATTTAAAATAAATGATGCACCACGGCTATAAATAATTTGCTTCAGCTAATGATTTAAAGACTGACTGAGCAAGTTTGAAAACTCAATTTTTGGAAGTTTTCCGTATTTATTAAAGCCTAGAGATTAATCACAGTCTCATTAAACATGATGTATAGAGGAATGCTGGATATATGTAGGAATGTTTCCAACTCTGAGTACATTGTTCATTAAGTGACAGCCCATTTTTCAAACTGCTCTGTTCTTGCAAGCCCATTCAATAGAGCTGAATCTGGGGCAAGGCTCATGAGCGCAAGCTGCTCACCACTCTGGTACGCTCATGTGAAGGAGAGCTTTTGAAGGGTTGCTGCAACCAAGGTGTAAGCTACCACAGCAGACTTTGTATCCCCATGTGTAACAGTGCAGTTTAGCTTCTTTTGCTGAATAAAGCAGATCCCTCCTTCCCTCCCTTCTTTCCTCTTTGTTGCACCACCGGATATAAATCAAATAGACTGATTTAAGAAGATGATGAGTAGATGGTCTTGCCTTGTAGTACAGAGATGGGAATTTTTTAAAAAAATTATGTACGTTTAAATACATGTCCTGCTTTTCTTCCCTATAAAGGCTTTACATAATAAGCTAAAAAGAGAAAAAAGCCAAATAGATTTAAGACTCCCAATTAAGAAAGAATTAAGAACAACTTCACAACTCAATTTCCACAATGTTAAATGTAGGATGCAAAAAAAAAACCCACAAAAAAAGACAAGAGTTAACTCAAATCAAGTTTTTTTGGTAATTAAGAACAACATCACAACTCAATTTCCACAATGTTATAAATGTAGGATGCAAAAAAACCCCCACAAAAAAGGCAAGAGTTAACTCAAATCAAGTTTTTTTGGCTGATTTCTGACGAGCTCCAGTGAAACTAGCTTCATGGGTTTCCCTAGAGAAGGCATTCTAAAAATGGAGAACCAACCCATTAGAAAGCTCTTATTTCTCATGTAAGCAAATTTTGTTGCAGACAGTAACAAATCCTCCATTTGTCTCTTTCAATCCACGGGGATTCTGGAACAATATAGGGGAGCAAGTGTGCCTGAAGTATTTAAAACTTAGAACACTTAAGGACTTGAAAGGCAAAAACCAACCCACAAACCCCCCCACACTGATTTTAATCAGCTGACAACTGCTGATTAAAACTGTATGACATTGGTGTAATGCGAGATTAGTTCCAGACAAAAGTTGCACTGCCACACCCTGAGAGAAATAGCTCAAAATATTGCTAGGTTGTTAAAAAATGACATTTGCAGAACATTTCATAAGGAGAACACTACAAAAAACCAGTATAAAATATTGAAGCATCTACACAGTTTTTAATTACACTAAGCATTTAAAAATTGGTTACTGCTTTAAATAATTTTTCCCCGCAGTCTTAAAGCGCATTTCCTCTAACTATGCAGCATTAAAAGAAGATGGTTGGAAAGCTATTATACCATCCTTTGATATTAGTTATCGCTGTTACACTGAACACCAATGGGTATGTGCAGCTCTAATTTCATTTAGCAAAATTTGGTCATTTGCTTCAATTAAAACTTAGTGGTTTCTCCTCTCCCCTACATTTTCTTAGCATCAGAGCATAGTTTGGGAAGATGAAACATTTCACAAATGGTTGCAATAGAGTACAGAGTTCCCCCGTGTTTCTCAGGGTTTTCTGAGATTATACTGTTTTGTATGGAGAAAATATAACAGCATCTAGCAAGATAGTGCCTCCTTTCTCGACAAACCATATTTTCTTTGCATTTCAAGCAGTGGTAGTGAGTAGCTGAGAAAATGTGATTCCTCCCTCCTCAAACTACTATGGAAATGAATGAGGCCTATACAGTACTAACATCACAAGCCCCCTAAAGGATGTGAGCATGACTGCAGTTGCTCCCTCTCTTGCATACCACTTAGAAGTGCCCTGCCATTTATTATTGACCTTGTCTTCCTCTTCTTCTCCCGTCCCATTTTTCTAAGCTGTGCACTCTTGTTTTCTAGTACTGGAGGATACAATACTCCCAATATGCAACCTGTTCTCAAAAAGGTTACGATTCCTCCAACCCTTTTGTTAAGTGAGGTGGGGCTCCAGTGTCACTTACTTTGCAAAGGCAACTGTTCCTTAGGTTGTCAGGAGATGAATTTATTACTTCTGAAGGTGCAAACTTCCATGCTACCCTGTCAGGCATGCAGAAAAAAAACAGACTGGGGAGATCACAAATAGATTGCCATGCTGCCTTTCTTAAATCTCACTGGGAGGCATAATTTCAAATGCATCCACTTGAGGTTTGCACATAGAGGGATGGGCAGGAAGGATGCTCTGCTTTGAAAGCTGTCTCCAGAGCTGGGCCAGCGAATGTGCAACCTACGATATGTGTCAGGCAAGACCCTGAGGCTCCGTTTTCTCTGTAATTGATTTAGTTGTCATTAGTTATGCAGAGACAGGAGGAATCCTTGAGGCCTAATAAGAGAGCATTCTGTTCTTGTAAGCAGCCCTTGTGACTTAGGCTTTCCCCCTCCGCCTTCCTTCTCATTACTCCTTTAAGCCTTGCTTTCCCGGACACCAGCTGTCACCAAGGAAGTCTGCAACAGCATCTTCTTCTGCCTCCTTCGCTGGCTGGAGCTGCACCAGCATGGCCTGGAGAGCTTCCTTCACCATCTGGATCTCTCTCTGTAGAGACCGTATATGCTTTATTAAGGAATAAATTGAAAGGTAATTGGCAGCTCCTTTCCCCTCTCCAAATTATTTAATAAGTTGTTGTTGTACTGTGCACAACAGATGGGCATTGCTAGGTAATTGCGGCATCAAGTTCATTCCAAATTGCTTGGATTAAATATTAATACACATTTCACACTTGCTTCCTCCTCCCGCAATTTCTTTACGCCTGTAGGCAACAGATGACTTTATGTAGCATTTTTGCTTGAGGGGTATGAAATGAGCAGTGTTTTTGGTGTTCTTTCCCTTTTTTTTTTTCTTGGTCTGCATATGTAAGTGTGAATGGCTGTTGTAGATCCCAATGTGTTATACAAAGAGAGTATTGCTGAGGAAATAATCTTAGATCTCAGCTTGAGTGGAATATAAATGAACATAAAGAGCTCTCTCTGTCTCTGTGCCAAATCTGCAGGTCATGGATGGTAATTCTGACTAACAGGAGGACATCTCTGAGTTCATATTCATTGTGCCCTCCTCACCCCCAGTTTAAGGATGAATTCCCTATCCCTCTTTTCCCCCTCACACTTCAACTGTGAATTCCCCCATAGAATGAAAGGCTACCCCATACCTTTTATGTATTGGTAGGAGCAGAATCTAAGCTCACAGTCTTGAACATATGTCCTGAGAGCCAGTTTGGTGTAAGGGCTAGGTATGCGGACTCTAATCTGGGAGAACCGGGTAATATAAATGAACATAAAGAGCTCTCTCTGTCTCTGTGCCAAATCTGCAGGTCATGGATGGTAATTCTGACTAACAGGAGGACATCTCTGAGTTCATATTCATTGTGCCCTCCTCACCCCCAGTTTAAGGATGAATTCCCTCTCCCTCTTTTTTCCCTCACACTTCAACTGTGGATTCCCCCATAGAATGAAAGGCTACCCCTTACCTTTTATGTACAGGTAGGAGCAGAATCTAAGCTCACAGTCTTGAACCTATGTCCTTAGAAGTAAACTATTTTCAACGGAACATTTTTGGTTAACAGTGCTGAGAATTTTAGTTATCCTTGAGAATCTAAATTCTGCTGTTGATTAAATCTCTTTAAATGCTAACAAGTTTCATTCTGCTGCTTAATGCAAGTTGGGCACAAATATTAACCTTCAGCAAGGGAACAGTTGGATAATAATAATGAAAATTAAAACTCTTGAGTTGAAAACAAATCTTTGAAAACCCCCTATGTAAAAAGGTCAAAGTATAATTTGTCAGTGATGTACCTACCTGCTTTTATCTTTCTTTGGGTGCCTGATACATTAGGAAATGTTGCCTTACCCAAGAACAATGTCAACATGAAAAGATATTCTGAGGTTATGAAGTGGATAACTCAAAAAATCCTTTTCTTTAGGAAAGAAAGTGACTGGAGGGAATCACGAGAGAGTTATGCAAATAACTTCAATGCCAGACTGTCGCACACACCAGTTTGAAAAGCCTTTTGGCAGCTTCTGAGCCTATTAAAGCTTCTTCAAGATTTCATCTTTTTATGTAATTTACATACATTTGCTTTAATGTGTGACTCTTCCTTATTTTAAAGGGAACTAATATTTGTTAAAAAAAGGACAAAAATCCAAATTTGCCCTAATTTTTAGACATCTTTTTCAATCCAGAGGCAAGATACATAGGAGATATGGAACAACATATCTCTGTATTAAGCTCTTAAAAATATTATACAAAATACAAATATAGGAACCCTTCACAATATCTCAGATGTAGCAAAACCATATTTGGCGTTCCCACAAAGCTGTAGCTTAATCAGGAAGTTCTGCAGAAATCACAAGATGCACAGCAGGCCTTTAAGGAATTTGTGAACATGAGTTTTAATTACCCTTGATATGTATTCTGAGATTACATGTTGGGGCTATTCATCATCTATGTATTCTGCTAAAGGATTATAAAGGAAGTTTTTGGTACAAGGAAACCAAAAACTATAGCAGGAAGGATAACAAAAAATAACACAACTTAATAGAGGCACTGGCTTTTATCCTATTGTCTGTTTCCAATGAGGGAAAGGCACTTCCATCACTAGAGGAGAGGGAGCAGTTTCTGTCAATTTCCTTTGGCATTCCAGACCCTTACACTGCAAACCAAAACAGAAGGGGGGAAATACCCAACTCAAAGAAACAACAAAGTTCAGTGCCCTAAGGTTGGGCAAGAGAAAATTATTATATATATATTCCAAAGAGCACTAAAACTCTATTTTTAAAAAATAAGCACATTCCACCCTTGAAGCAGCAAATATTTGGACTACAAAGTATACAATATTTTGACCACTGAGGAAGGCTCTGGAGGCTGAAACATGTTTGGTCCTGTTTTATTGGTTCAAGGCTATTAACCTAGAGATATTAAATTGTATCATGTTACATAGATTCAGGACTTTGTAGTCCAAATATCTGCTGCTTCAAGGGCAGAATTATTATGTTGTTAACTGCCCTGAACCTGCCTGCAGGAAGGACGGGCTATAAATATGAGTGAGTGAATGAATGAATGAATGAATGAATGAATATAAATAAATAAATAAATAAGAATGTGCCTATGTTTTCGAAGTCGAGTTTTAGTTTTAGTGCACTTTGGAACATATATATTTCTCATAATTTTCTCTTACCCAACCTTTGGGTACCCAACTTCATAGACCCTTACCATGCCCAGTAAGCTGTTCTTGAAGATCCACTAGAACAGAACTGATAGGGGGGAAAATCCATTCAGTGCAGGAGACTCAGCCAGCAGACAAATCTCCCATCGGGACTGGATGGATTACAGCTGCGTTGGACTGTGGCTTTGTTGCAAAAATCGCTACTGCCTGGGGCACTGTGTTTCTCCAGCTTATTCTCATTTCATGGTTTTGTTTTGCATGTAGCTTTAACAGTGGACAAATTAGTCCAAGAATAAAAGTGGTTACTGGATAAGATCATTTGCTTTAAAAACTCTGATGCAACTTTACAAGAATTCTGTGTCCAAGTCCCAATATTCAAGTAGAAAGAACACATGTATTGCATCAGTTACATATGAAAGAAGGGGATGAATCTTGAAATTGTCAGAGTGTATTTTATGCTGGTATATGTGAGTGACAGGGAGAACCACCCTATGATGCTGCTGAAAGAAGCCAGTTCAT
Source organism: Gekko japonicus (assembly GCF_001447785.1). Taxonomy (NCBI): domain Eukaryota; kingdom Metazoa; phylum Chordata; class Lepidosauria; order Squamata; family Gekkonidae; genus Gekko; species Gekko japonicus. The sequence goes on from NW_015169214.1 coordinate 164,189, forward strand.
GTTTTGAGGGGGTGAAATGTGTGACTTGCTTCCTTCTGTCTCAACTGAATGAAAGCTTCAGAATTATTAATGGAAATGTGCTTTTAAGCAAAGTGCAGATAGAAGTGTTTTCTATATGCAAAACTAAAATGGCCAACCCATTTCTTGTAACAAAAAAGACATTTTACCTCAGAGAAACTATTTCATGTCCTCAAATTGTCTGTCAAACCACAATGGCTAATTAAGACCCCAAATGACTGTGAAATTCTAATATAAAATCCATTTAATTTTACTTGGGAATACTAGGCCTTTTCCTGTCAGGAAAGTAACACCTCTCATCAACCCCTCAGACACCAGCAATGAGTCACCCCTCTGTCTTTGGTTCTTCCAATTAACAATTCAGATTATTTTCATATGCTTGCCACTGATCAACAGTCATTGGCTCTTCTATGGGTTTACTTCACTATGTCAGGTAGCTATTATTCAACAAATTTATCAGTTGCAAAGAGAGGAGTGAGTTTTACTCTTCATCTGGTAGTTTTACCTCCATCCATCCCCAAATGCAAAGCCTACTGATTAATATTTGCTTTGGGAAGCTACAATATTAAATAAAAATCCCTAGTGGGTCTATGTAAATATTCAGTGCTGAGCATTAGTGCTGGCTTCTGCCTTCATTTGTGCTGTGTTATTCATACCCTACTAGCAAGCTGGTTGATTCCAATATTCTGTGCCATAAAAAGTATAATGAACAACAATGACATCTGGGATTTATTTCTTCTAATAGAAGTTTAATTATTAATCAAAGCCACAATGTGTGCTTAAATGTTGGCAGAACTACTTGACGGCACCAGGAAGTCAGTTCTGAATGAACCTTTTAAGCTCTCTCTCTCTCTCTCTTTCTTTCATTCATTAAAGAGACAATGGCTACAATTTCCAGCTCATTTAAAACCAAAGTACCAGAACTACCTTCGTTGCCATATCACACTCCTGGGACCCACTCTGCACTCTGCCCACATTGTGTGATTTACTTGGCATCAGAAAACTTGTGGGCATAATTAATACCCATCACTACATAGTGATCGTTGTTCATTATAGGAGCTGGTTTAGACAAGATTTTCACCAACTATCCTGTAATTTTAATCCTCATGAAAGTGATGTATTTGTGTGAGCTGTATAGTATACTTATAAGACACTTTTAGACCTCTGTAGATCCATTTCTAGGAGCAGAATGTGCTCTGAAACTAGACAATCCTGGACAGCTTCCACATGGGGTATTTTCCTGAGTAGCACTAAACATTATCCCTCTTAATTTGAGAGTTTCCACATGATACTATGCTGAGAAAAAAAATCTACATTGACTAATGTTTAAGCACTCACTGTGTAAATAAATGTTTCCTTTTGCCCATCCTGAATCTACTGCCCGTCGACTTCACTGGATACCCTTGAGCTCTAGTATTTTGAGAAAGGGAGGAAAAGTTCAGTCATGGCTTTGGATGACTGCTCAAAATGTACTAACTCAGTTCTCTTCAGCGAGATCAACACAATGTCAATTTCAGAAATGTATCAGTGAAACCTAGAATTCTACCTGGAATATTAAACAAAATGAATCACAAAGGATATGACTAAGGTTTTCATCACAGCTGCAGATTGCTGTTTGAAGTTGATCTTCGAGATGCAACAGTTTCTCACTAATTTGTTCACATTTTTCTTCAAGTTCTGTGGAAAGTGCGGGGAATTCCTATAAGCAGATAAAAACAAAGAAAGTTTATATGCTTTTGATTGCCTTTAGCATGATTTGGGATCATGTTAAACTGGGTTGCACTTTATTACTTTATTACTCAGGCCCAAACTTGACATGATAGTTGCAGCCCTGTCTCTCTAACTGCAGGGCTGCCCCTATCATATAGAACCTGGGGCCCAATTTTCAGAGCAGATATAGTACACAGGTTAGGGAGGACAAAACTTCTTCCTAACCCAGAGTTTACCTCCAGTCTATCACCTAGGCACTTTTATCTCAGTTGGCTCTGTGTAAAAGTACATGGGCAACAAGATGGTTATGGGACAACGAAGATTCCATACCCTACTCACTCTTAAAATTGGGCTCAAAACCTCTAATTCATGGCATCAGGTAGAGAGGTCAGCTGTCATTACATTTAGTTTCAGCCTCTTGCAACAAGGTATTCAGTCCTCACTGAGGTGACATATTTGTATCAGAACTGAAACCACTTCTAAGTCAAGATCCACGTTAAAAAGCAGCTGTTTGCAGGGAGGAGGGATTTTTGCCACAGTGATGGTGCAGACAGGGATCAATCGTTTCCCCTTCTGCTGTTTGCCTGACAGGAATCCCCCGCCCCCCGCCGCCGCCGCCAAGGTTGATATTAGGAAAACAACAACTACAAGTTTGTGATCCACCAGGAAAAACATAGCCATGAATTACAGCTTGACACCCTGTTTTTATTATACTGGGCAGGTAGCAAAAAGGAGGTGGTGATCGTTATTATTAGACTTTGGCTTAATAGACCACAAGTTGCATATGCCTGCTCTGCAGCAAATGCTCATCTACCACACACTGGATTAGCTTCTGTGAAAGTGCCAAATTTTCATTCAGCAGACAGGAAAAATGTGGGTGATGCAATTCCGTCATGTTGACTGATGAGGGTCTAGCTCTAAAAAGCAGTCACTACAAAACTACCTTTAATCACACTTTCCGTCAGCCTTGTGAGTCACTGCTCTTTAGCTTTTATCTTGCCTGAGTGCCTGCAAAGTTTTTTGGAGATGCCTCCCCCTATGATGGGTATCTGATCCTTCTGAAATCTCATGGGAACTGCACATGCTGGACTTTTGGTCAGAATTCCATCAATCATTTTAGGGACACAGACAATATTAATAGTGAGCATTTTTAGAACTCAAGCCGGCAACCAAGTTAGGAACATTTTCCAATGTTAAGCAACCAGCTGAAATGTTACATTGTAACATATTTCACAGAATGATTCATCTGCCCCAAAGACTAAGATACCTTTAGTTTTAAAAAGCCATTCAAACGTCCCCTCAACGATAAAGTTTATAGGCTCCCCCCCCCAATATCCTAAAGTGTCTCCTGTAGAAATGGCATTAAAAATCCTATCTTCATTGGCAGAATTACAAGAAGCAACAAATTCAGGTGGGGAAGAGAGAAAAGCTGGGCAAGAATATTAGATTTCACCAGGAGAGAGAGAGAAAAATAGAACCACAGAGAAACACGTGTGAGGGACAAGACAAATAACAGGCAAGAAGAGGGCATGCAGATGATGGGAACAAAATTAATGCTTCTTAAAGACAATGTAGACCCCATAGCATTTTGTATATAAGGCTGCAGTCACACACACTAAATAATCCATTTTCAATCCACTATCAATGCACTTTCCAACTGGATTTTACCAGTTCAAACAGTAAAATCCCATTGGAAAGTGCACTGAAAGTGGATTAAAGTAGATTATTTAGTGTGTGTGACCGCAGCCTGCATTGGGGAAACTGTGGAAAAGACAGGAACATAAGAACACAAGAGAAGCCAATGTTGGATCAGGCCAATGGCCCATCCAGTCCAACACTCTGCCACACAGTGGCCAAAAATACCAGGTGCCATCAGGAGGTCCAGCAGTGGGCCCAAGACACTAGAAGCCCTCCCACTGTTGACAGCGGCCAATGGAAGCATACACAGAATGCAGTTGTTGGCATGCAAGACACCAGATTATGGCAGAGAGCCCTTACAATTTTTTGGTAGAGGTAAAATGACGAGTGGCAAATGCAGAACTTTACTGATGGAAAAGTTGCAGGACAGAATAAGACAACAACAACAAAAAAGCAGGAAAGTCAAGTCCTTTGCAGGAAGCCATGGCTCGCCTCCTGAAATGACAAGGAAAGCAAATAAACCAAGAGAACTTGCTTCTTTTAGGGGCCATGATTGGACACAGTCTCCCTCCTTCGGCATTTGACACCATTACCGCAAGGCTACTGAATTCAGGGAAGTGACAGCAATGCTGGGGCTGGCAGAGAGGAGGTAAGTTGAACTTTTGCAGCTGTTGGTGGCTGATAGAAAATGATATGGGCAAGCTTACAGAAATTTTAAAGCATGATATATATGCATAAGATAGTTGCTGAGTCAGTGAAATGGTCCTGGGCAACCAGAACAGACTGACCATGGTCATTCTTCACAGTGCCACACAATACTGTTTAATTGACTTGCTCACCATGTCTCCTGAAATATGAGATATTTCATTTTTGTCTACTGAGCAACTTAGAGTAGAGGGGAAACTTCCTTGCTTGAAAGTTTGTGTGTTAGGGAGCTGTTAAATCCTCTGGGCATTTCCTGGTTCTCCACTGCCTGGCGATGCTCAGGGGCTCGATCTGGGTGCAGTCTGACCTGAGGTTAGGCGCCTGTCCATGAGGAGTTCCACTGGGTTGTGGCCAGTGGTGGTGCTCGGGGTCACCTGGTGGCCAAAAAGGAAGGCTGCAAGTCTATGGTCCCAGTCTACGTGGATGATCGGCTGGAGTGACTCCTTTGTGGTCCACATCATTCTCTCCGCTTGTCCGTTGATGGCCGGGTGGAAGGGAGCAGAATGGACATGGCGGATGAGGTAGCAGCCCATAAATTCTTGGAATTCCCCTGAGGTGAAGGCTGTCCCGTTCTCAGTCACTACTGTGTCAGGCAGGCCGTGTGTGCTGAAGATACGTCTGAGGGCCCGGATCACTGATTTGGAGGAGGTGGAGGCGACAGGCGCTACCTCCAGCCACTTGGTGTATGAGTCCACCAAAATGAAGAATATTTGCCCTTTGAAGGGGCCAGCAAAGTCCAAGTGTACTCAGGACCATAGATTGTGGGTGGACTCCCACTGCTGCACTGCTGCCCTGGGTGGTTCGGGTCGGGTTTCTTGGGAGGCCTGGCAGCACTTGACCCAGGCCTCTATCTCACTGTCCACATCTGGCCACCACAAGTAATTCCAGGCCAGCACTTTCATCTGCACAATTCCAGGATGCATCTTATGCAGGGCCGATAGCACCTGTTGGCACAAAGCAGCGGGCACCACCACCCGGCTCCTCCACAGTAGGCAACCCTTGTGGGCTGATAACTCATCAAATTCCTGGCCCACCCGGCTGGTGGGCCAGCCCCTCCCCACCCAGTCCAAAACATGGGAGAGGACATGGTCCTTTGTGGTGTGGTGTGGCACATCAGTTACCTGCAGAAGGTGGTCGGGAAGTTCCTCCATGAGCAGGATCTGGTGCAAGGGAGTAGGGTCAGGATCGCAGGAGCGGAGCAGCAGGTGACTGAGGTGTCAGTGTGTACCATAGACTTCCCTGGGTGGTGGAGGAGGGAGCATTGGTATCCCACCAGGAAGATCGACCAGCGCAGCATGCAAGGTGAGAGCATCTGGGGAGTCTGGCGATCTGGAGCCAGCCGACCCAGCAGGGACTTGTGGTCCGTAACGATGGTGAATGGCCATCCATAGAGGTAGTCATGGAATTTCTTCACGCCTGCGATGGTAGCCAGTGCCTCCTTGTCAATTTGTGCGTAGTTGCGCTGGGCTGAAGACAGGGTGTGGGAGTACTAAGCCACGGGGACCTTCTAGCTGGAAATTATGGAGATGAAGGACCTGGTGTCGAGCTCCATCTTACAGGGGTTTTCCCCGATAAGGACAGTCACTGTAATTTTGTCAGGGGTGTCCCGAGGCAAGTTCAGTACATGCTGCTGCTGGATGGAGGTGATGTGCAATTCTGCGATGTGCAAAGATGCTGGGTTTGCTGTCGGTCGCCTCCGGTTTCCCTTGGAATGGCAGGCTCGGGCGATGTGGCCGATCTTTCTGCAGCTCCTGCACGTGGTGTCCCATAAATGGCAGGATCTCAGTTCGTGGGGCTCTCCGTAGCTGGCGCATGGTGTTGGTGTGGCGGTGTTGATAGTGCATGGTGGAGCAGAGGGGTGAGCGCCACGGCGGGTAGGTCACTGTAGTTGCAGGACCTTGTCTTCCTCCTCCTTGGATGTGTCCACTTGTCCCGCAGGTCGCATACCAGCTGGTCTTCAAGTGTGTCCTCAAGGTTGTGGAAGTTGTAGTATCTTCTGATCCGTCATAGCGCTGTAACGTAGGCTGGTTCCTGGTGGGGAATGCATAGCGGGCAGTGATGACAGATGGCTTTGGCGAGAAGTGCTCCTTCAGCCGGTCCAAAATCGTCTTATATTTGGTGTTCTTGAGTTCTGCGGGAGCAATCAGCAAGCAATCTCGAAGGTCGAGCATCCACAGACTCGGAAGAAGGTGGGACGCTTCTTTTCTGCCCCCTCAATCTCAGAAGACTTGAGGAAAAACTCGAACCAGGAGATGCAGGACTCTCAGTCTTCCGCGGCATGGAGTGGCAGCCATGGTCCCGGGAGCGATGTGATGTGCATGGCACTGGAGTCTAGTATGCAGTGCTGGTGGGCACTGGGCTGGCTCAACAGGATCCCACCTTTGTCACCAGAGTTAAATACTGGGTTCTGGATGCATTGCAGTGATCAGTTCTAGTTTATTTAGTGATTTCAGGAACACAAGAAGGACATCCAGCAGGGTTTGAGCCCTGCTTATAAAGCATGCAAACACCACACCCCACACACATCCATTCCCAAGGATAGGCTATTTACATTACACTGCTTATCTATAGGTCAATTCCAGGATCCTGGTCTCGGGGAGCAAGCTCACCCAGTCCAAGGTCCACATTCAGGGATGGCTTAGGCTCAGTACACAACAGGAGCAAAAAAAGAAGGGACCTCTCCACCAACCAACACAAGTAAAACTTTAAGTACTTTGATGCTTTCTGTAAAACTTTACAGTAAACATTTTGACTGAATTCACCATTCCAAACCTCCAGTGAGAATAATGTACTGACACCAGGAATTGGTATGGTTTAAGTTTTTAAAAATATGGGCAGAGAGATTTAAAGGGCAGGGGAGGAGTTCTCTGTACTAGCCCCCAGAGGTCCTTGTGCCTGCACCAGATGATAGAAAACAATGAAGAACAACTCATCCATCAAACTGTTAAATTGTTATCAAACACCCAGCAGGATCCTGCATATTTTAGGGCAAAAGTACACCTCAACAATTTACAAGACCAAAAAGCTATTAGAAAACACCTTTGTGACTAGCATACAGGAAGAGATGACAACATTGTAAGGAAACCCTGCTATCTAACAAGCTTTCAAGGAGGTCGGTCATGAAATCGTTTATTTTCTTTGCTCTGAAAATACATAAAAGTACTGATTACTAACGAGGGCATACATCTCAGAATAACCAATTTTGTTCAAAATGTTCACCATTCATTAAAAATAATTAGACTGGGATAAAACCATCTTTATGTGAGGGCTTTGCTCAGCACTGGAAAATAATTGAATGCTGAGCAATATGATAATGGCTAAATCTATCCAGATCTAGTTTTAAAGAATTCTGAACAGTTGGTTTCAATGATGAGAGCTTTTAATTGCTGCATGCAAGCTCCTAAATTTGAGTTCATTGAATGAATGCTATGAAACAAGGTTCTAAAAATCACACTTCCACGAGGCTGAAAACTTCAGCAATCACAGTTAAGAAAATGAGGGACAGGATTTTTTTTGCAAATAAAAGTTGAGCTGTAATTCAAGAGTGTCAATTTATTGAGCAGTTTGGGGGAATCTGACTTAAGGGCACAGCTTGCAAGGCTGTTAACAAGACAGGACGTTTTGGAGGTCATTCATTCACGGGGTCCTCATAAGTTGGAAGCAACTTGACAGCACGTAACACACACACACACACACTGTATGAAGTTATAGATCAGACTCCTACTTAGCATTAAGTAAAATTTCTGAGGTATTTTGAAAAAAAACCAGGTTGCTTACCTGTAACTGATGATCTCCGAGTGGTCATCTGTGCAGTCACACAGATGGGTTGGGCGCCTGTGCTCGAACCCGACCTTGGAGAACTACAAGAGTAAGCCTCTGAATTTTGGCGTGCTTCCTTCCCAAACGCTGGGGAGCAGACACCCACTGCGCATGTCTGGAGTGAGGGAGGAAACGCCCTCCCACTCAGTTTCTTCCAAATGCCGCTAGCATGTCCCAAGAGGAAAGAAAGAAATATGTCACTGAGAGATGCCAGCAGTGGGGAAGGCTGGGTGGGCGTGCATGACTGCACAGATGACCACTCGAAGATCATCAGTTACAGGTCAGCAACCTGTTTATCTTCTTCGTGGTCTCTGTGCAGTCCCACACATGGGTGTTTAGCAAGCTTAACCAATCGGTTAGCGGGTGCAGGCATTTCTATCCTGTAGAGAAAGAAAATACCACACTGAAAACAAAGAAATTGAGTGTGGATAATATAAGCAGGCAGCCTACCTGATTGGAGAGGAACAGCAGCCATCACTGGAAGACAGAGTGGAGTACCGATTGGCCAAAGGATGCATCACGGCATGCCCAAACGTCAAGGACGTAGTGCATCACAAATGTTGTCTGCACGGACCACATGGCAGCAGCGCAAATGTCCTCCAGAGGGATGCCCTCAAGGAACACTGAAGATGCTGAAATGGCTCTAGTGAGTGAGCTTTCAATATGACTGGCAAAGGATGCTTCGCCAGCTCATAACAAAGCCGAATGGCCGAGGCGATCCACTTCGACAGGTGCTGAGGGGAAATTCTACATCCCAAACGGGGCTTGCTATAGGCCACAAACAGACAAGGGTCTTGATGAAAAGAGGACGTCCTTGAAAGGTAGAAAGAGAGCACCCTGCAGACATCTAACGTGTGAAAGGCTTTCTGGCCATCATATGCCGTGTTAGCAAAGAAAGTAGGCGAGATGATGGGTTGGGATAAGTGAAAAGCCGACACCACTTTGGGCAAGAAAGACGGGTCTGTCTGAAGGACCACTTTGTCTTTGTGGAAAATAGTGTATGGAGGATCGGCTCGCAGCGCGCACAGGTCACTCACCCTCTTGGCTGAAGTGGCAGCTATCAGAAATACTGTCCTCCATGACAAGAGATGCAGAGGTACAGTTGCAAAAGGCGCGAACGGTTTTCCCATCAATTTTGAAAGGACAAGAGACAAACTCCACGCCGGAATGAGTGGTTTGACAGGGGGATGGAGCTTCAGCATGCCCTTCAGGAATGACTTAGAGGTATTATGCGAAAACACAGTCTTTCCCTCGAAAGGGTGGTGAAAGGCAGAGATAGCAGAGAGGTGGACCTTTAGCGAGGAGTAGCCCAGACTGGACTGGTGAAGGGAAACAATATAAGTGAGAATCGTAGGCAAGGGTGCCATCTTCAGATCTTCACCCTTACTGGAAGCATAGGCAACAAAATGCTTCCACTTTGCCTGGTAGGAGCAATGAGTGGCCAGTTTCCTTGCATTCAGAACAACATGCTGCACCTCAGAAGGGAAGGTCAGGGCAGTATTCTCCAAGCAGTCAGCTTGAGAAACCCCGGATTGTGATGGAGGATCAAGCCCTGATTTTGGGAGAGCAGGTCTGGTACTGGAGGAAGACATTGGTAGGTTGCATGGGACAATTTCAGAAGACTTGCAAACCAATGTTGTCATGGTCACCATGGGGTTCTCAGAATGCAATTTGAACGATCCTGAACAATCCTTTGGATCATTATGGTGATGAGTGGAAATTGAGGAAACATGTAGAAAAGATGTCCCCTCCATTGGTGGAGGAACGCATCTCCCTTCGAGAACTGTGTGTCACAAAGGCATCGATTTTGGGGTATCCGAATTAATGAAATATTGGTTGCAGGTAAAGAGGATTCAGGGACCATTCATGTTCTACTAGCTGCATCTGGCTGAGACAGTCCGCTTGTGCATTCTGGATGCCAAGTAGATGTACAGCAGTGAGGTATACGTCCTGTGCCTGGCACCAATGCCACAAGGTCATGGCCTTCCTGCAAAGCTTCTCGGATACCATCCCGCCTTGCTTGTTTATATAGTAGACGGTAGCCATGTTGTCCAAAGTGATTGCATAGGACTGGAAGGAACGACCGAAGGGCTCTGTGACGACCCCCCCTTTTTTTGTTCTACTGGGTATATCAGGCTGCCACCAGGAAATTTTAAAGGATTTCCAAACCTTTATGCTTTTACTCTTGCTATTACTGGGTAGGTAGGTCAAGTTTAAGGCTCATGAGGGACTATGTGGTCCTGAGGAAGTATTCCTTTCAGAGCTGGTATACTTAAATAAAAGAAGATTTATTGAAATAATTCATAAATAAAAGGGTAGAACAATGTAACCAGTAATGTGAATATTTTGAACAATTGCTTGGTGTCTCACACAAGATCTGCTCCCTTACTGACAGGGATTTTTCAGGTAACTTTGTAACACTTTAACTCTAGGACATATACGTTTCTTGTTTCACTCCAGTCTGTCACTCAGACTTTCATATAACTTTTGTTCTCTTAAACTTTACTTTATGGTTTCCTATACATTCAACTTTTCTGCTTTCTCTCTCCCTTTTTGGTGAACAACCGCTGCTGTTCCTTTTTTATCTGCCACAACACAGAACTGCTTGTCACTTTTCTTCATACACATAACTTAACTCCTATATCACACACAAGACTGCTTCTCTCACAGACCTCAGAACGAACTAACTTATCAACTGTCTTCATCAACTGTCAAACCTGTAACTGTCACTCCTGACAGACATACATATTCATCCACTCAGAATCACTTCCAAAACCCCTCCCCCTCTCTGTCAATCACCAATCACACCACACTTGTCTCTTCAACCACTCTAGTCTATCACAGCTATGCAACCAAACTTTTAAAGACACACACACACATATAAAACAAAGAATCATTACAGGCTCAATGTACCGCCAGGAGCTCCAGACAGTTGATGTGCTGGGAGCGTTCTAAGTCGGACCACTGACCCTGAGCCATCAGTGTCCCGCAGTGGGCTCCCCAACTCCACAGGGAGTTGTCGGTGGTCAGAACAACACTCGGAGAAGGGAAACGCAGCTCAGTCGTCTTTTCTCCAAGCTAAAGAGCCCTAAGCGCTTTAACCTTTCCTCATAGGGAAAGTGTTCCAACCCTTTTATCATTCGAGTTGCCCTTTTCTGCACTTTTTCCAAAGCTATAATATCCTTTTTAACGCAGAGGCATTCCAGTCAAAAGATTCTCCTCTATGGTCCAGTACTGAAGGGATGGTAAGATGCTGGGCAGCAGTGAGAGGGGTAAGGTTTGGTGCATGTGAAGAGTGTTGAAGGCTTGAACGAACCACAACTGAAGCGGCCGCATGTGAAGTCTGGCAAACAGTATTATGTTGGTGGTTGCCGCCATCATCCCCAAAAGACATTGAAACACCCGAGCTGGTTGCATGGGTGAGGACAGTATGGCTGATGCCAACGAGCGAAGAGCGAAGGCTCTGCCTGAAGGGAGAAAGTCACGTTGCAGGGGGGTACATAGTCATGCCCCTATGAAGTGTAAGTCCTGGACGGAAGTCAAGTGGGACTTGGAAAGGTTTACGCAGAGGCCCAGGGAAGTCAAGACAGAGCTGAGGGTGTGAGTGGGAGACCATCAACCAATCGTCAATGTAGGGGAAAACCGTTATTCCATGTTGCCTGAGAAAGGCTGTGACTACTGCCATGCATTTCATGAAGACTCTCGGTGCAGTTGCAAGCCCGAAGGGGGGCACCTGGTACTGGTAATGATGCGGGGCCACTGTGAACCTCAGGAAACACCAGTATTGAGGTGATGTGGATGGTGATGTGGAAGTAGGCATCCTGTAAATTGAGTGACACAAGCCAAGGGTTCTTGGGTATAAGCGGAATAATCAACTGAAGGGTGATCATCTGAAACTTTTTGGGTGGGATATAACTGTTGAGTTGCCGCAGGTCCATGATGGGACGTTTCCCTCTGTCCCACTTTGGAACGATGAAAGATTGGGAGTAGAACCCCCGGTGTTGTTGGGATGGGGGGAAGGGCTCTATGGCTCCTTTGTTTAGAAGAGCCTGAACTTCTGTGTAAAGGAGGTCGGAAGGAGGAGTAGCCATGAAATGAGGGACCTGCAGAGGTGAGGAAAACTCGATGGTGTGCCCTAGGCAAATTATGGGAAGAGCCCAGGTCTCTGTGGTGAGAGAGTTCCATGCGTCTATGAAGGGGCAAAGCCTCATCCCCCAAGCTGGGGTTATCAATGGGGGGCAGCGTTGTGTACTTTGGGGGAAGTCAAAGAGACCGCTTCGCAGGGGGTGCGGTCTTTTTCGCGAAAGGAGCTTTGGGCCTTTGATGGCACTGTTGCTTAGCTGGAGGAGCCTTGTGTTTCCAGTACTCTGATTGTCGGGGAGATCTGAAACACTTGGAGCCACTGGGCTTCCAGGGCTTGACTCGGGAGGTCCGAGGTTGGAAGGGCTGTGATACTCCCAGGCTGCGGGCTCTCTTGCGGCTGTCATCCACATTGGTGAGGGTCTCATCCATGGTGGCATGAAAAAAGCCTTCACTGTCAAAGAGGAGATCTTCTACCTTTGACTTTATTTCAGTTGTACCCGGTACAGTGAGTCAAGTCACTTCAATGTCAGTGGAATGGATGCAGGCTTGTCCCAGGACATCGAGGTGGACCGGGAGCATTGGAAGCAAAGAGGCTGGTGGGAGATCTGAGTGCACCAGCTTGTGAACCAAGTCGGTGACTGTAGGAACATCATTGGTGAGTTGAATGTTTAATGCAGTGGCCATACGAGTGACCAGTTTGAGATAGGCTTTGGATCCCTATGAGGGGGAGAGAGAACCGGGTTTGACTGTGTCTGATTCAGGAGAAGTGTGGAGCAAGTCATCCACTTCTGAATCCAAGCCTTCAGACCTGATGTCTGATGGTTCCAAGGTCGAAGACTGGAGACTGAGAGTATCAGTCGGTGCAGTCGGCACCAATGCAGGAGGATCCGTCGGGGCATCAACAAGGGGTCCTGGAGGGACAGAGACCGTGGCAGTAGGAGGAGCCAATAGAGGTTTAATGACAATGGGATCATCCGGTGAACCAAAAATTGAAGGCCTTTGGTCCCAAGGAAGGCAAATGAAAATGTCTTCCAAAGGGTATGGTGAATAAGAATGTGCATAGCAATCTCTATCTTGGTGTGAGGCACAGGACGGAGATCTATAGCACTTTCGAAGGGGCCGAGGATGGCGTTCCCACGGAGAAGGGGATTGTGACTCCAAAGGATAATAAGAGTACCCCTCATAAGGAACCACGTAAGAAGCTGGAGCATAATGGAAGTGGTGCCTGGTTACGGATCGGGATTGACTTTGATGGAATCGACGTCATGGGGACATCCTTAATATCTCCACAGGCTGTAGAGGCATGTCCCGATGAGCCATCTTGACCAAGAAAATCAGATGGCAGATAGCTGAAAACCAATGGAGATCGAGATGCGACAGATACTTCATTCAGCAGGGGAAACAGAGATTTCTGAAACAATCATCACCTCTGCCTTCCATTTAAACGTTTGGTTGGCTGCAGTGTGGAAATACGGACATGGCTGAGCTTAGCTCCTCAGTCACACTGGCTTATCTGCTGAATAAGGGCTCCCCCCAACTGGGGAGACCAATCTGGCATTTGGGGAGTTAGTCCAGAGCAAGAGGCTTAATCCCTGCACCTCCTAAATGGTGGTTGACGGTATCTCCACAGGCTGTAGAGGCATGTCCCATACGTCTTGACTTCAAGAAAATCAGATGGCAGATAGCTGCAAACCAATGGAGATCGAGATGCGACAGATACTTCATTCAGCAGGGGAAACAGATTTCTGAAACAATCATCACCTCTGCCTTCCATTTAAACGTTTGGTTGGCTGCAGTGTGGAAATACGGACATGGCTGAGCTTAGCTCCTCAGTCACACTGGCTTATCTGCTGAATAAGGGCTCCCCCCAACTGGGGAGACCAATCTGGCATTTGGGGAGTTAGTCCAGAGCAAGAGGCTTAATCCCTGCACCTCCTAAATGGTGGTTGACGGGTGCTTTTGCGATTTGCCTCAAGCAACCAACAGAATGAAGAGACTCATGGTGACGTGAGTCTGAGCTGTCGCTTCCAGCAAGGGGGACTAGTGAAACTAGCCGACGCAAGCACATGGAATCTTAGAAACTGTGAGTAACCTATATCTACAGGAGAGAAAATAAACTTTACTCAAGACTAAGAATAAGCCCGTAATTTTTGCGGCTAAATAACCGGCGGGGGATGTTCTCCTAGCCGAGCCACAGCGGCTAATGAAAGAGAATCGCAGCAGGAGCTGACGGCACACCAGGCGAGCGAAAACGATGGCTTTAGTGAATTGTTTTTATAGCATTCATGGCTTCCTGCCCACTTCCAGAGTTTAGCAAACTTTAAAAGTCAAAGGCGAGGGGAAAATCTGCGCTCCCTTCACAGCCTTGGACAATAGCAGACATTTTCGGCACGTAACCTTCCTGACTTTCCTAACGTGCTTAACCCCTGATTTTCTGCCTGCCTTCATCTTTGCCTTTCTGGACCCGTTGGATGGAATTGGGATATAACGCACACTTCGGGATATCTATTTTTGGCTATTTTGTTTTCTTTGCCTCTCGCTGCGGGGGGTGATATCGCTGGAATATTCAATATGCCTCTGAACAAATACATTACATTTAGTCAGCATGGCTAATAGCTACTGAGAGACCAATCCTCCATAAATTTATCTAATGCCCTTTTAAAGATAACTAAATTAGTGGTCATCATCCTATAGCAGTGAATTCCACAAGTTAATACTTTTTAGCTAAGAACACCCTTTCATCTGTCCTGAACATACTACCTTTCAGCTTCAGTAGGTGCCCACAAGTTCTAGTATTATAGGAGAAGAAGAAAAAAATCTATCCACATTTTCCACCCCATACATTACTTTGTAAATGTCTACCCTGTCTCCCATTATTATCTTTTCTCTGAACTAAAAATCCCCCAAATAATGCCCTTTCTTTTCAACCCCTTGATAATTTTGATTGTGCTATTCTGCATTTTTTCCAGCACCACAGTATTCTTTTTAAAGATACAATGACCAGAACTGTACACAGCATTCCAACTGTGGCTGCATTGTGATACTGGTAGTTTTGTTTTCAGCCACTTTCCTAACATACCTTAGGATAAATTTTCCTTGTTCGCTGCTGCTGTACACTGTTAGTTTTCAAAGAGCTATCCAACATGCCCTGAGATCTCTTTCCCGGTCAGTCACCCCAATGTTCCCTCTATGAGCCACGGTGTTGTGAGCAGAAATTCTACCTCATGAGCGAAAAAAACTAGTAGCATTAAAGTTGTGAGCAAGTCTACATTTGACTATCACATAAATCAATTTTTAGATTACTTCCATAACCTCGTAAAAATCTCAGAATAAATTCTTTTAAATTATATGTAAACTATATTTTAATAATAATTTAAATATTATGAGAGAAAACAGAATCAAGTCAAAT
>NW_015169214.1:179705-223020 GCF_001447785.1 Gekko japonicus
TAATAATAATAATAATAATAATAATATTTTTTCCATCTCCATTGTAGCCTATGGGGGACCATTATAGTCAGTGGGCCCCATAGGCTATAATGGAGAATCAGTCTGATGGGTAGTATAGGGAGAGGGAGCTGTGCTGTATCTGGGGCTCAGGGGGCTGTTTTTTGAGGCAGAGACACCAAATGTACAGATAGCTGCTGGTGGCCTTCTTCAACCCCCCCCCCAAGTTTAAAAAAGATTGGACCAGGGGGGTCCAATTCTATGGGCCCTAGAAGAAGGTGCCCCCAGTCTCCACTGTTTCCAATGGAGGGGGAAATGCCTTGTGGGCTGAAGCAGTAATCCCTGTGCTGAATGATAAAATTTTATGTGCTAGCATCCCCCTAGTGCAGCTTAGAGGGAACTATGGTCTCCACTGGTTCAGATCCCCACAGTATATATGAAAGGCTTATTATTTTTTTGCCCCAATGTGCATCACTTTATACTTACACTAACAGTGCAAACTTAAGAGCACTTTCCTGGGAGTAAGCCCCATTGAATAGACCTTAGTAGAATTCAGAGCAGAGCTGCTTGGAATTGCTCCCTGAGAACCTCATTTGTCAGCATGTCACCCATTCACCCCATTTGGAGAAATCCTTGAGGTGTTCTTCACACAATCTGCTTTGCTTTTCACCATCCTGAACAATTTGGTATCATCTGCAAACCTGGCCACCTTCTTACTCATTTGTGAACTCTCTGATTTCTCTGTAATTGTCCATCTTGTCCATCAGGGTGAGTGGTGCTGTAGCAGTTGATGGTTTAAATATTCAAATATTCAGCAGAGCTCTCTCTCCACCTGACTGGCTATACTACCCACTACACTCTTCTCTATCTACATACTTGTTCCCTCTTAGTCCTATGCTATCATTTTTGCAAGAAAATACCAAAGCCAACTGTTTTGAAAATGTGAAGTTTCAGAGCAGCATAAATTTGCTTGTAAATTAAGTATGTGCACATTTAATACCTTTACACAATTGATTCTGTGCACCAAATTTTACAGACCTTTTCACAGTGCATATATAGATCAGTAGGGCATAAAACAGAGGAAAGAAACCAAAAGGAATTCCTTTACACCTAAGGAGCTTCACTTGCCAGTGGATATTGGGAAATAATCATTTTAACTGACTACAGTGGAAATTAACATTGTTTCCCATCAGCAGCAACATACTGCATGTGAAAAAGAGAGGTGGGAATCTTATTCTCATAGTCTGCAGTTTAGACCCTTCTCTGCAACAGAGGGTGCTTTATGAAATCCATGCCACCACAAGCTATAACACCAATAAAATGAATTTTTGGTCTCTTGTGGCATACTAGGTACACTTTAGCAAGAAGCATTCAGCTTCCCCCAAATTTTGCTCTGTTTTCTGTCTGAACTAAGCAAGACTGGAGGTGCTTCCAGAGTGACAGACAGTAGCTTGAACTGCTGTGCTAACCTGCCAGCTTTGGGATTCCAGTCTTGTTTAATAGTCTGAGCTGAAGGCAAAGATTGCTCTTTTTTCTCAGATGTGTCTGAACAGTGCCTGTTGAACATCATCCCAATCAAGAAGTGTTTAGAATAGTTTCTGTGTTACTGGCAGTGTTCTGCCCGTCTCCATACACATGTCAAATAAAAATATTAGCAGTGACATTACTGGGGGCATGCAAGATGTTAAGAGGCATTTTCTCTCTCAATTTTTTAAAGTTAAAATGACGTCCCATTCCCCTTTTTTTAAAAAAGAAGAGAGATTTAAGGAATTTCTGATGTGACACAAAACTGTGAAGAAATCTTTTTACTGAAGATTTTTTAAAAGAAATTTTATTGATTTTTCATTATTTTAAACAAACAAACAACAAACAACACAGTCAGATAAATATTAACAGTGATCATACGATGGTTGCTATCATTGTTTACATGGAACTCAAGTGAGCCGTGTGATATTTTTAAATGTTTAATACCATACAGTGCCACAACAATTTACTCTTGGTTGAATTAGACTAAATAACTGTAAAAAAACTATAAAACTATAGCAAATTAGCCTACAGGTGGTTCAACTTACCTCCTTCTGACAAACATTAACTGTACAGCATAATCTGGTATTTTGCCTTTGTAATCGTTTCCCAATCAAACTTATTTATGTCTATCTTATCCAGAATAGGGTACCAAATATCTAGTGGATTATAAAGATCTCGTTCATTTTGATCGGTGGTGTGGTATATCAATTTTTTTTCTAACATAAATAGATCTCACACTTTGTGAATCCATTAATCCACTGCTGGAGGGTTTTTATTTTTCCAATACTTAGCAATTGTTATTTTAGCTGCATTTATTAAAATGTTTATGAGCTTTCTTCTGTTAGCAGGAGGACTGTCATCCGGCCAGAGGTTCAAAACCAGTAAGGCAGGATTTAAAGGTAAGGTATAACCTGTTAGTTTTTCAATTTGTTGGATGATCAATGACCAATAGTGAGAAATATATTTGCACTGCCATCAATTATGGTAAAAGGTGGCTCTTTCTCCACATAATTTCCAGCAAAGGAGAGACATTTGTGGCATTATATATGATACCTTTACTGGTTTTAAGTACCATCTAAACAGGACTTTCATACTGGCTTCTTGAATAATCAGAGATTTAGACAGTGTGGTATGAGTTTGCCAAATTTTGGTCCATTGTTCTTCTGTAAGGTGTTGTTGCGAATCTGAATGCCATGCATTTTGATAGCTTAATGTGTTTGTATTTGATAAGTTGAGCAAAATGTGATACATTTTTTAGGTAAGTCCTTGTTTTTTATTATATTGTAGTAGAATACGTTCAAAGTCATTTAATGTTTTTTTAATAGATACTTTAAAGCCTGTGGATTCAATTAAACTTTGTAATTGTAGATATTCAAACCATTTGATACTAATGTTGAACTTTCTTTCTAGTTGTATTTTAGTGTATAATTTCCCCTGGTGGGTTACATCAACAATTCTCGATAAGCTTGCCTTCCTCCAGGAAGTAAAGAAGTTGTGGTCATTTGCTGGTAAAAACCATGATTGATCTAGAGAGGTTTTTAATTGTGAGAAGGGTGCAGTTAATTTACTCCTATTTTGGTACCATACTTTGAGAGTTGTTTTTAAAAATGGGTTGGTGACCGCAGTATACATGTCTTGATTTTTTCCCCATCCAAAGTAATTGTTTTGGTTTTGGCCTTTTGATGTGGTTTCTTCTATCCATTTCCAATCCAAATTTTCCTTTTCATGATATCTGACCATGGTGGCCAGGGATGTTGCTTTGAAATATATACTCAGATCTGGAGCTGCCAAGCCTTCTTTCTTTAAAGGTCTGCGTAAATTTGTGAATTTGACTCGAGGGGGTTTATACTGCCAGAGAAATTTGTTGATGTCACTTTGCCATTTTTTAAATTGTTGATCAGAGACATATATAGGTATAGATCTAAAGCAGTATAGGTATTTAGGTAGCACATAGGATCTTAAGATATTTAGTCTGTCCATCTAAGAGAGTAAGTTTCCATTCCATTTTGGGTGAGTTATGACTTCTTTGTGTATTTCCAGGTGATTTACTTTGAGGAGATCTGAAAGGTCTATTGGTATTTTAATGCTGAGGTATTGAAAATAAAATTCAGTCCATTCATAGTTGTACTGTTTTTGAATATTCATTTTGCCATCTTGTGTTAGAATAATAGGGTATAAAATAGATTTAGTTTGATTTACTTTAAGACCTGTTAGATTGCCAAATTTTTCCAATACTGTTTGTATTTCTTGTAGTGATTTTTCTGGTGAGGAAACATAAATAATAACATCATCGGCAAATAAACTAATTTAAAATTCTTTGTCTTTTATTTTAATTCCTGTGATTTTTGAGTTAGCTCTAAGAGTTATAGCCAAGGGTTCCACTGCGAGTATGAATAAGATTGGTGACAGAGGGCAGCCCTGTCTGGTGCCTCTTTGTAATATTATATCGTTAGAGAATCCTCCATTGATTAAAAGTTTTGTTTTTGGTCTTGCATAAATTGCTTGGATTGTTCTGCAAAATGTTGGTCCAAAATGCATGTGTTTCAGTAGGATTTTAAGGTAGTTTACCTCTAAGGAGTCAAATGCCTTTTCAATGTCGATTGAAAGCAATAAAGAATTTATATGTCTGTTTTGTCTTCCATGGTGAATTACGTTAAGGGTTTTGCGAATATTGTCCATGATGTCTTGGGTCGGAACAAATCCAGTCTGATCTAGGTGTACGTAGTTTCCAATCATTGATTTCATTCTTGCTGCTATAATTGATGTGAAAATTTTGTAGTCAGTGTTCAATAATGATATTGGTCAAAAGGATTTGGGATTTGTAGTGTCTTTGCCTTTCTTCGGGATATTTGCCATTTTCCAGGTTTCTGGCAAGGTTCCTGTAGTCAGTATTGTATTACAAGTGTCCATAAGTGGTTTGCTTAAGATTGGTAGAAAAGCTTTGTAGTACTCTGCATTGAAACCGTCGGGTCCTGGTGTTTTATTATTTTTTAAGTTTTTTATGGTGTGTTCCAGTTCTTGTTCACTTATCGGTGATTCCAAATGGTTGTGATGATCTTCTGTGATAGGTTTTAGTTGTTCTATAGAGTTTAAGTATTTAATTATTTCTGAGTCTTTACTTTTATTTGAGGTATACAGAGTAGTATAAAATGATTCCATGACTTGAATCATTTCTTTGAAGGTGTCTTTCAAATTATTTTGAGAGTCTTTGATGTTATGAATAAAACGATCTGCCTGTTGTCGCTTTAATTTCCATGAGATATAACGCAGTCTTTTGGAATTTTTAGTGGTACTTCGTTGGCGTGTGTTGAAGTTTTGTTTATGAATTTCCATTGTGTCAACCATTTCCAGTTGTTTTCGTGCATCTTGTAGGCATTTGTAGATTTTCTTAATGCATGTTTGTGTAATTGCTCCAAATCTTGTATTGTTTGTATTAGTTCATTACTTATTTTGTTTTTTTCTTTTCTACAGAATGAAAGCAAGGATATGCATCTGCCTCTCATGACCGCCTTGGAAGCTTCCCACACTATTGATGTGGAGACATTGTTTTGTATATTAATTTGGAAATATTCTTGTAGGTCTTTTTGCAGCTTTTTGCGAGCTTTGTTGTCATATAATAAAGCTTTATTAAATTTCCAATTAGGCTATGAGTGTTGTTTGTTTTTGTCTTGTAATATGCACTCAACTGGGGCACGGTCAGACCATCTTTGGGAGCCTATTTTTGAAGATTTAATTCTGTTAACTATCTCTTTAGAAACCAGTAGATAGTCCAGCCTGGTGTAGGTATTATATTTGTGTGAGAAGTAAGTATAATCTCTCATGTTTTCATTTTGTTGTCTTCATATATCGAATAAATCATAGTCTTTTATTAATACTTGCAGTTGACTAGCTTTACAATTTGCTTTTTGTTTATCTTTTAATAGTGACTTTTGAGGTGTTTTTGTGTCCATTAAATAGTTTAAGTCACCACCTAATCCAGCCCTGGTCACCATTTTGTTTGCTGCTTGACGCGGCCTGGACAGATCTTTGCCGGCTTTATCGGTGCGAAGAAAGGTTTTTAAATGGGCTGAATTTACGTCTCCCGATCTGTTGCGTGGTCCGCCAGATTTTCCCATTATGTGATGCAATGTTTAAATGTTTTTCTTTTAGTTTTGCGGCAGGGTTTGGTGAGATCGTCCGGAGCACAGTAAGTTAGCGTCCGCCATGGACTAGCCGACGCCCCACTTTTTTTTTTTACTGAAGATGAATGTGTGTCTGCTTTTTTATATGACAGTTTCCTCCATACACATCTAAATTTTAAACTGCAGAATTTCCTTACCATCTGATATACTATGTTTATTAATTATATCCTGCCCATTTCCCCAGAAATTCAGACCAGTAATTTATCCTTATTCCAACCTTATGAAATAGGTAGGTAGGAATTAGTTACTTGCCTGAGAAAGAAAAAGGAGTCTTGTGGCATCATGAAGACCAAGAGATTTAATGAAATATAATCTGTTAGTATTTAAGGCATGCTGCAACATCCACTACGAATTACCCTTGATAACCTTAAATATATCACAGCTGAAAATAGTTTTTATCAAATCCAGAAATCAAGTCTCTGGGGAAAAAGAAGCACCTTCCAGAGTTGATTTCACCCAGCAAGAGTCTACAAAAATATTTCATGGCTGCAAACAGTACGAGAGAGACCTTACTTGAGGACATAGCATCATCATGTAAAAATAATTAAGATATTAAGTTAAATATTCAAGAAGCTTATAGAGTACCTTCTGTGACTATGTTCATTTAAACATGTTTTATGATTACAGCAACCTATTTGTGTGGGTTTGGAACATGTGGAAAATTTTATTTTAATCACTGATATAAATTTTAATCACATACGAAGCACTTTTCTCTTTCTAGGCAATTTTAAATAATTATTTCAATAGATGATTTAAATCAATGAACCTCTATCTGAACCTCCACCAAACACCGTCAGATGTTTGAGAGCTAGTAGAGTGACTAAGAAACTGAGCTGTGAAAAAGGTAGTTCCCATTCAAATGTTCCTTCTGCCACGAGTTTTGCTTTTTGGCAAGCCACAATTGTTTGGAATATAATTTTGACCGATGGAAGTTGTAAGGACTACAGAGATAATACGAAGCACTTTTCTCATCATTACCTAGTTTGGTAACTAGAACTATAACTTGAACTGCCCCTTTTTTCCAATAGCAAGTTACTCACAATGACAGTTTCATACCAGAAATACTCAGTTCTATGCTTTCACAGACATTCTCAGCTGCATGGCCAGTCACCCTGTATTCAGATTTGTCAGCTAAGAGTTTTGCAGGTAGGTGTGATGGTCATTCTGCCAGATATTTCGTCTGTGCTAAATTACATCTGAAGTTTAATTAATATTTGTATATAGCATGATTTAAATGTGGCAGTTGGCAGGTGGTTGTTTTCTTTCAGATTGGTATTAACTTTTGTAGAATGCTGCAACATGTTTTTTCAGAGAACTTCACTTTACAGTACTGAGAACTGTGTATACTTGCCCTTTCATTTCTCCAAGTAAACCATGTGGAAAATATCCACCGGCAAATATATGACAAAACTATGCCTCTACCCACACATACATTTATGTCATAACATCAAAGACAGAGAAAACTACAAGGTGATCACAGTATAGAACTATCCCCCAAGGTGCTCAAGTTCATAGTTCTTATGTGCTAAGTAAGCCAATCTGCACACAAGACAAACTTTTTAGATGCCATTGCTTGCCAAGTAATTTGCCTACAATGTTCATTTCCATATACATTCTTTTTTAAATCTGTGGCTAATACATGAAACTGAACTGATTAACATTAAATTTGTTCAGCCTGCTTTTTTGTTACTTCTTCATGAGGATATGTATAAGATAATAGATATGTATAAGATAAAGAGCCTGCCTGTGCAGGCAAGGTGGAATATAAATAGAAAATAATAAATAAATAAATAAATATCTCTGTCTATAACATGCCCCTTGTGGCAAAGGAGAATGAGGAAGTTTCTAGAAAACCTAGAGGAAACCTTGTTTTTTATTCTGCTGAAACTCATAATGGTGAGCTCCTTGCCTTGTGTGCTATGGCTTAACTATCTTGTTTATTTTTTTTATGATAAGGTGACTTGATAGGTCCCTCTAGAGTCCAAAGCTGCCCTACTGTTTTCTACTAGCATCACAGATGGGTACTAGTTTGCTGGAGGGGGTTGATGTACTTTGTACTGGAGACCATATGCTGTCTTCCCTGTTTACCTTGTGCAGCTCATGCTCCCTTGGCAGCTGCCAGTGGCTGATGTCTGGACATTATCCATGAACTATTGTTCTCATTCTTTCCTGACAACAGGTGTTTCCTTTATCTTTGTGCCTCGAGGACTATAGAATTCTTTGTGTTCCAGAACAGTTAATGAGTACATTTATGTCTTCACATGTCTATATATATAGTTTGTTCTTCTTTCATTTTTTGATATGACTGAATAACCTTTTCCTCTCTGAACGTTACTTCTCCTGGTATAATATCTTTCCATACTGTATATTGATAATCTGTACCATTGGATCTGGGGAAAAAATTATGATCTTACATTCTGCCTGTGAACTACAATCTGTATTGGTCCCAAAGAAAGAGTTATTTCACATTTATACTCCTAAAGAGGCTCCTAGAATCAGGGAAATGAATATTTATTATTTTGCTATGCAAACTGCAAACACAGTATCAGGCTTTTTAACATTTGCAGATTTAGGTAATAAGGGCTAGAGTCTTTCACCTTGAACTCAAAAGCTGATGTCAAGGAATAAACAATTTTTTCATCCATCGCTTTTTGGCTCAGAGTGGGTTACAGTGGTTTAAAACTGACAATAATAAAATCAATTAATAAAATCAGTAAACAAATGTACCAAATACAATTGCTAATAATAGCAGTGACTGCAGTCAGGAGATGTATCTAGCAGGAAAAATATATGAGCTTGTGAGTGTAAAATAAACACACACATTCTAACTCCAGACCAATCTTAATTATCTCCGATACAAGCTCTGGCCTGCTAGGTGTTAGCATGCAGCTAGTGCCATAGAAAATCTATACTGGTCTTATATTCATTACCTATTCATCCATTGCATATCACATAATCTACCTAATTAGTTGTTCTAAGAAAGTTAATCTCAGTAGATTTTCCTATTCCAGAGCTATTTCAGGCCTATTTTTCACGGGCCCAGGTTGATCTTCTTATAGTACTTGAAATGAACCCCAGTGTAACTTACTAACATGGAATATTTGATGAGAAGCTCCAGGGTGTGAAATCTGATATTTTGTTTATAAAGACATACCTTACAAAAATGTATACTATCTTATTTAAACATGGGGGCACAATACAATATGGTAAAAACTTGCGCATTTCTTATAGCATTATTATTGCAAAGAGCAAAGAGGACAGAAGAGTTTCACAAAGCCAACTAGATGGGTAGTGATTTCAGACTTGGTTCTGAACTGGGCTAAAGTTCTGGTGCACAATGTAGATGTTGTTGCACCATTTGGGAACAGTGACCACAATGTTAAGTTCAGCATTCATGTCAATGGAAAGTTACCCCTGAGGGGACTAGTTAAAATGAAGCTGAAAGGGAAACTGAAGAAAGTCAAATCCCTAGAAGACTCTTGAAAGCTATTTAAAACCACACTAAGGGTGCGGTCAGACGGTGTGCCGAAGCGGTTTAAACTGCTCCGGTTCCAATCGGATTATATTTGATCCGGGACAAGCACGAGCACACTTACCTCCCTCACAGCGCAGCACATCGCTCCCGGGTGTCCACACTACAGGCGCGCAGCAGCGCGCATAGGTGGTTTCCCCCCACTGTTTGTGCATGCGCATAGGCACCCATCCATATAATTGAAATCTTCACACCAAACGCATGCCCTGAAGCCTAAAACTAAGCACCGTTTTTTAAATTTGTTTTATTAACGCCGGGGTGAAGCTTCGCCCAAGTGCATATCGCCGATGCTAAAGTAAAATGGCAGACGAAAAGCTGAAGTCTCGGGCTTCCGAGCGGAAGTGGCTCTACACCAGCGAAGGCGCGATCACATGTCAGGAAAATGTGGCTAGAACCGGAGCACCAGGAAAACACCACTTGAGGACCTGGTAGCAAAATACTCCGGTTTAAAGGGGGTTTGAGCCGGTTGGCAACAGCTAGGGACGGGAGGCAAATGTTGGCTGTGTGATCACATGTAAATAGTCTGTTTCTAACCGGCACGTATACCAGCTCAAATGGCCCATCTGAACGCGCCCTAATTGACACCCAGATAGAATTCATTGTCTGCGTGATTAATAACCCAAGTCAAAGAAGCCATGAGCTATTCCACATGAACAACTTACTCCTGATTTTCTTGGCAGTCAAACAATAAGCATTTAAATCAGCTTGGGGAAATCGTTCCACACGCATGCCCTTTCCTATAAATCCCTTCTGCTGTGGAGTCAGCATATTTCTTCTACACATGGCCAAATAACCAGGAATATCCAGCAAGTGTGCTGGGCATCACTGGTGGCATCATATCACCAACCCCTCCTTTTTATTTTTTGCACATGGAGTCTAGCACTACTGTGTGGAAACACTAGAGATATATCTTCCTCCACCAAAACTGTTGGCGGGGATTCAGGGGCTTGCCCTGCAATGGCTCGTCTCCAAGGTTGGGGACAAAGGGTGGCTTTGGGGGACCAGCTGTCCCGGAGGTACCCACTAATCTGCAGAGTGCCTCAAGGGCCGGTGCTTTCCCAGATGCTATTTAACATCTATATGTGCCTCCTTGCCCAGATGCATGGGCTAGGGTGTCACCAATATGCGGATGACACCCAGCTCTATCTGTTGTTGGGTGGTCAGTCCGATTCTACCTTGGAAGACTTGGACTGGGCACTACAGGACGTGGCCGGATGGCTTAGGCTGAGTTGATTGAAATTGAATCCGACGAAGACGGAGGTCCTGTGCCTGAGTCGGAGCGGATCGGGGGTAGGGATCCTACTGCCGGCTTTCGATGGGGCGCTGATGTCCTCTTGGTTAGCTCTTGTGTGTGTATTTATTGTGTGCATTTTTGTTTTGTTCTTTCCTTTTGGTAAAAACCTTTCTAGTTGAATGTCTGCCTGGTTTGAGAGTTCTCTTAAATGGAAAAATCCCCGTATACATAGGTGAAGAATTCCAGTTACCCCCTCTCACTCTGTCTCCTTAAAGCTAATTCCCCCAATTAATTAGGAGACTGCATATTTGGGTAACAACCTCTCTATCTTCCTTTAATTTTCTGCCCACACCAGTACATTCTGGGAACTGTAATTTGTAGAACACTTGATAATTAATTACTTTTACTGGCTCCTGCCACAATAAATTAGATTGATTGATAATTAATTACCCATGTTCTGGGCACTACTAGGTGCAGAATTGGAAGAATAAACAAAAATGGAGATGTACTAGAGGAATTTCACTCACCTACAAGTCTATATTTGGGCACCTCCTGCTAAACCTGGGTGGCCAAGTCTGATTGTGGCACTGTTTCCAGCAGAAACTGGTGCACCAGTTATCATTGCTGGTTTTGGCAGAATAGTTGCTATGGTACCTGCTAATTTGTCTGGGCCAGAAGCAATGCATAGGAGCACTGGCAAAGTGTTGTGTAACTGTTATTTGTCACCATTGGAGTAATACCACATACCTGTATTTAGTCTAGAGAAGCCACGAGAGGAAAAGCTCAGTAGGTGAGATAAGACTGAAAGGTCAGAGGAGAAGGAGGAGCTGAGAGAAGAAAAAAAGAAGAGGAACCAGTTGTAATGCTGCATCTTAGGCCTCTTCCAAAGGCCAATCATTTCATTAACACCCTCTAATCATCAATATGGCAAACCATCTATTTATTTAAAACATTTCTATTCCACCTTCCTACCCAAATAGGATCCTCAACTAACATTAAAAAATTTCAAAATTGATACATCAAGAAATGGAAACAGCATTTAAGTGTATATAAAATATCTAAACAATTCAATAAAACATAACATAGAAATAAAACATCAATAAAGCATACAAACACACAAACACATATAAGAACACAATGAGGGTGGAGGGCCAATAACAGTCAGTGGGGGAATACTAAACAAAACAAGGAAGTCTTCACCTGCTGGCAGAAGACAATGATAGAGGGAGACAGACAAATCTCCCTGGGGAAGGAATTCTAACTTTTTGACACCACAACTAAGAAGGCCCTTTCTTAGGCTGCCACCCATCTAGCCTCGGATGGCAGGGGCATCTGAATCAGGCCTTCAAAGATGACACGAGTTGATGGGTCAGTTCATATGGGAGTAGGCAAGTGCTCTGGTCCTATGCCGTATAGGGCTTGGTAAATACCAGTAGCTTGAACTGGACCCAGAAAAACATTGAGAGCCAGTGTAGGTGGGACAAGACTGGAGTGATATGGTCCCTATGACCCACTCCAGTCAACACTCTGGCCACAGCATGCTGTAAGTCCAGGAAGGGCTGCAGCTCACTCACCTATCACAGTCGGTAAAAGGCACCCCAGCCTCCACTGCCACCTGTTTATCCAATAGGAGGCCTAGATCCATGGGCATCCCCAAGCTATTGGCAGTACACCAACAGAATCCTAATCCTGTCTCACACTCCCAGCACTCCCAAGCTGTTCCTTTAGGGGGATTGGAAACCCATCCAGAATAGGGGACAAACCATTTCCTGAGTCAGATCCTCCCTCCACCAGTAACATCTCTGTTTTGTCAGGGTTAAGTTTCAGCTTGTTAGCCCACATCCATTCCAAAACTGCCTCCGGGCACTTGTTCACACTTTCCATAGTTTCCCTGGGATCTGCTAGTAGTGCAAGATAGAGCTGAGTGTCATCTGCATATTAGTGGAAGCTCAGCCCAAATCTCCAGAGACCTCTCCCTGTGGCTTTATGTAGATGGTAAAAAGCATGCACGGAGGAAAAGATGGAACCTTCTGGGATCCTGTAGACCAGAGGCCAAGGAGCAGAGTAGCATTCCCCAGCACTCTGAAACCTACCTTTGAGGTAGGAACAAAACCACAGCAGAACAGTACTTCCCAGTGCCAACCATGAAAGATGGTCCAGAAGGATACCATGACTGAAAGTACCAAAAGTTGCGAAGAGGTCCAGAACAATTAACAGGGTTGCACTCCTCATATTCAATCTCCCAGCGCAGGTCATCCACTAGGGCAACCATTTCAGTCCCATAACCAGGTCGGAAACCAGACTGGAACTGATCCAAAAATCTACTTCATTTAGGAATCCCTGAAGTTGCCCGGCCACCACTTGTTCGATCACCTTGCTCAAGAATGGTACACTTGAGACTGGATAGTACGTAATCATTTACATCTCCTGGGTCCAGAGTAGGGTTTTTTGGGAGTGGATGCACCACTGGCTACTTCGAGGCAGGGGTGACCACTCCCTCTCTCGCTTACTGTCTCCCAGACGCAGGCCACTAGAGATCTCTGGGCAGACTGAAGCAGCCAGGAGGGGCAATGGTCAAATAAGAATCCTGTCCATACCCTCAGACTAGGTAAGCTAAAAGGTGTCCCACATAACTGGACAAATTGGCATACTGGGACTACCTAATGCTGTCACTGCTAAAGTACAGTCCAAGTTGAAACCGATGTGACAGATTTTATCCATAAAGTGTTTAGCAAAATGTGGTTTCCTATAGGACAGAACCCAACAGGCCCCTGACCACTCAGTAGAGTTCCTCAGGTCTATACTGTGCAGTTGTAATGGTGGCAAGGATATTGAAGTCCCCTCAAACAACCATCCCAGGAGTCTTCATCCCACCGCCCCCAAGACCACTTCCACCAGCTCAGGCAAGGAGACAGTTCAGTAAGCAGGATGCCAGTACACCAACAGAATCCCAATTCTGTCTCACATTCTCAGCACCAGATACACACTTTCAAAACCAGCATAGTCCTGTGCAGGAACAGAATCCAGAAAGACTACAGAAACATCTCCTTCCCACTTACCAGGCAATGCCAGGTCAGCACTCTGACAATTCTGGATGGCTGCTGTTTTGCCTGAAACTAACTTAGCATTTAAAAGCAAGATATTATAGTCCAGCCGGGATATTGAATCACCAGTATCACCCTGGCTGGAAGAGCAACCAGAAAAGGCAACAGCCCACAAATGTCTGCTGTTCCCTCCCCTTACCTGGCCCATTCTCCCATCACCCCATACCCTATTGATTGTGGCACCATCCCCCGCCCCACTCTATTATTTTAGTGCTTTTTTGCTACCTTTTTAGTACTTTTAAATCTCAGGTGCATTTGCACATGGGTAAAACATTAATTCCAAGTCCAATCAGCCATTCAAATTGTAAACAAGTACTATTCTCCAACAACTGCCACTAGGCTGTCTTTAACTCTTGCAGGAAAATAGGTACCATTGATTAGGGAATACACAAACAGACCTCTTTTCAGAAAAGCATGTAACCAAGTAATTCAGGGTAGGCTCTTTCATAAAACACAGTGTCAATTGTACAACTTTTAAAAATGCAACTGTGGTGAAATTAAAGTGGCTTATTACTTTTTTTTAAAAAAAAGTTTTATTTATAGTTTTCACAGCACCACAGACAGGTGTATCTGGTACATTAGTTTGGTTACATACAATGAGTCTATAACATTATTTATTTCCTAACCAAGTATACAATGTACTCCATCTTTCTCTATACACTTCATCAACTTTCCCTATTGACAATTTATCCATCTCGGCTATGTCCAACAATCTATGTATTATTTCTTCCTTTGAGGGTATTCTTTCTAATTTCCAATATTTTGTGAACGTAATATGAGCCGATGTTAATATATACGTTATTACATATTGATCTATTTTTTTAACCTTGTCTGGTAGTATATTTAACAAAAAGACTCTATGTTCAACATTTCATAGGTCATTTTATGTACATTACACCAGTACACCAGTATTTTTGAATTATTGAGCACCTCTACTACATATGGTAGAAAGTTCCTACGCTGTGCTTACATTTCCAACAATTTTTTGACATATTTGCATAACACTTAGCTATTCTTTCTGGTGACCAGTGCCACCTAAAAACATCTTGTATATGTTTTCTTTATAAGGTATTGCTCTCATAAATTTTATAACTTTCCATATTTTAGACCAATCATCTAGCTCAACATTATGACCAAAATCTTGCATCCAGGAAATCACTGGGGCTTTTACTACTTCATCTTGTAGGAAATCATGGAGAAGAAAATTATACAACTTCTGAATCATTTTATCGCTAGAGGACAACCAGATTTTATCTAGATCAGTTTTTGTTTCTTGGAAACCAGTCTTTTTATCTTTATTATACCTAGAATTTAATTGGATGTTTTCCCACCAAGTCAATTTTATATTTTGCAAACTTAGTTCTTCCTGAGTTTTCAAGATATTATTCTTATCTAGTAGTGTTTCATAGGTCTCTATTCTTTTGTAAGTAATGTAGGTTTTATGAAAGCTTCCAATGGTGACACACATTTGGGAATATTATTGTAGTGACGTTCTTTTATTTCCTGCCAAACTTTTATTACTATGTTGTTGGAAGTTGCTATGTATTTTTTTGTCTTTTTTGAAATCCCCGGAGGGATATTTTTAATTATTTTATAAGACTACAAAACTACAAAAAAATATAAGGGAAGGGGATTACATCTAGGGATAAAGGATAGATAACCACACTACACTAAAAACCCAAGAGGAGGAGATCATATCCATGTTAATCTAAGTGTTATTAATAAAAGTGTTAGTACAACAATATACTTGTAGAGTTCTTGTTTATCTCGGCTTCAATGTTAGTAGTTGTGAGAGAACTTTCTGAGCATCTTCTTGTTATTTGCTTCAAAAGACAATTTTCAGAGTCCTTCTGCCTTTACTTCGGTTTTCTGTCTCTGAAATCATATGTAACTTTCGTTGCGCTCCCGTTTCTTTTCCATACCAAATATACGCGTGCCATCCCATAACTAAATTATGTCCTTCTAAATTTAAGAGTCTTCTGTTTTCTAATGTCAGCCATTCTTTAATCCAGTCCATAGCTGCTGCTTTATAGTATAAGTTCCAATTTGGTATTCCCAGACCCCCTCTTTCTTTTTTATCTTGCAAAATCTTCCATTGTATTTGTGCTGTTTTATTATGCCACACAAATTGCCTACATATTTTGTCTAGGTCTTTGAAGACATTTTTGTTTCTCAAAATTGGTATATTTTGTGCTAAGAAGAGAAATCTGGGGAGAGTATTCATTTTTATCGTAGCAATTTTCCCCATAAATGACAAGTTTAGCTCTTTCCATCTCTGGAGATATCTTTTAATATCATTCAATAACTTTATGTAGTTGTCTTCTATCAGAGTATTGTTTCTATTGGTTTTTTTAATACCTAAGTATTTTACTTTTTTGACTATTTCCATCGTAGAATTTTTTTGTATTTTATCTCTTTCCTTCTGTGTACAATTTTTTGTTGTAATGTTTGTTTTTTATAATTAATTTGTAATCCTGCCACTTGACCATGTTCTTGAATTATTTCTATAAAGCAGGGTATTGAGGTGATTGGATCTTCTAGTATGAATACCAGGTCATCCACAAATGCTTGTAATTTATATTCTTCTTCTCTGACCTTTAATCCGTTAATCTAATCATTATCTCGAACTAAATTGTTTAATGTTTCTAATGCAAATACAAATAGTAGTGGAGATAGAGGGCAACCTTGCCTTGTACCCTTTTGTATCCTAATGGTTGAAGTCATATCTCCATTGACGATTACTTTTGCCCACTGTTCTATATATATTGTTTTGATACTTCCCAATTTACGTTCTTTTTTTTTTAGCCCCCCGAAGGGGATTTTTTAATTGCATTTTTATAAACACTACAAACTACAACAGAAATAGGATAAGGGACTACATCTAGGGACAAAGTAAAGATACCCACTAATACCTAAAAACCCAAGAGAGGAGATCTTCTAATCAGTTTACACAAACATCATGTCTTAATTCCACTAATCCCGTTACAAACTGACTCAGATATATCATTGTCATTTTAAAATTTTAAATTCAACTGTTTCAATTCGAATTGGAATTTAACTGTTAAATTCAATTGGAATTTAACAGTTGAATCCAATTTACGTTATCAAAAGCTTTTTCAGCATGAAGAAACATTAAGGCCATTTGTTTTTCTGGATGTAACAAAAGTATTATTATTATTATTATTATTATTATTATTATTATTATTATTATTATTATTATTATAAACTAGTTCTGGGGATAAATACTCTTTGGCATATATAGCTACACCCCTTTTCTTCTTTAGATCTGCTGAGAAAAAAACCTTGCCTGTTTTTTTTCGAAATTAGGTATTTACCATCTTCTTTCTTAATGTGGGTCTCTTGTATGCAAGATATATCAGGTTTAAGTTTATTTATTTGATGGAAAATCCTTTTTCTTTTTTGTGGGCCATTAAGGCCATTAAAATTAACCAATAATATCTTAAGTTTACTCCTTATTTCCATTTTTACTTGAACTCTTTTTTGTATTTATTACTCTGTACTGATATCTTGTTAATATTTGTGAGGGTGTGTAGTTTGATCTTTTCTTGCCTTTAGTCTTTCCTTTTTTAAAAGCTTCTTCTGGTTTTAGGTCGTTGGTTTCATCCTCCAGTTCACTCTCCTCCTCCTCTTCTTCTTGCCATCCTAAGTTTTCGCCATACCTTTCCAAAAAGTCTTTTACCTTAAATATCAAATCGATCTTATGTCTTCTTCCCTCATGATTAAATAGTATTCTTTCTGGAAATAACTACTTATAAGTGATTCCGCTTGTTTGTAGCACTTTGGTTAATACTATATAACTCTGTCTTTTCTCTCTAACTCTTAATGGTACGTCTTTTAGTATTTTTATCTCTTTTTCTTGCATCGTAACTTTGGTATCATTTGAAGCTTTTAGGATTTTATCTCTCATAAATCTTCTGTTGAATTTAATATGCACCTCCCTGGGTGTTTTATTTTTCCTTGCATATGATGTATTTTTCCTATAAATTGCATCTATTTCTTGTTTCAATTCCTCCGGGGTTCCTATGTTCAATTGTTCTGTTAGGCTATGTACTATATCTTCTTTTAAAGTTTTCTCTGTTGTTTCGGGAATATTTTGACATCTTAATACCAAAGAGGCTTTATCCATTTCCAAATTCATCAGAGACATTTCCATTTTTTCTACTTTTTGATTTAGTTCTTGTACCTCTTAATCTAGCTCTTGCAGTTTATCCTCTGTATTGTTATGTGCTAGTACAATTTTCATTATCTCTTGTTTATTCTCAGATATCTGTTTCTTTATATCTTCAGTTTCTGTTGTAATGTGTTTGGCTATATCTTCTATTTTTTATTTCATCGGTTCTATTTCCTTGTTAATCATTTGTTCCATCTTGGATTGGATGGGCTCTATTTCTTTCCTAATTAGGTCAGGTAAGGTTGTATCCATTGTAGTTTTAATGGTCTGTGCCATACATTCTTGTATGAGAGCTTTTAGGTCTTTAGTTGTCATTTGGGCAACACTCATGGTGTTGAATTTAAGTTTTTGGGAACTTGGTTGACCTGGAGAGGTTAAGGATGGTTTTCTAATTCCACTAGTACCAGATGCCATTTACAAGCCTTTCCTAGTAGTATTTAGCCACTAACTACTAACTTTGGTAGTGGCTTGACTATGGTGCCCTCTCTTTTTACACTAATATCCCTGATTCAATTCCTAAATTGTAATCACTAATAATTATATTGCTTGTTTTAATTACTAAGGAAGCTGTTAAATTTCAGGCTCTTGTATTTTTATCTCTTTATACACAGCCCCACTCTATATTTTATTCATTCAGGTCCTCTCTTATCACTCTATGGTTTCT
This sequence comes from Gekko japonicus, assembly GCF_001447785.1. NCBI lineage: Eukaryota > Metazoa > Chordata > Lepidosauria > Squamata > Gekkonidae > Gekko > Gekko japonicus. Next base: position 198,137 of record NW_015169214.1, read on the forward strand.
CTCCAATTCTCTTCCACTCTTCTTCCCATCTCTTCTGTTTACAGACTCTCTTTCTTTCTCTTTAGCCACTCCTCCTCGTTCTTCGGTCTGCCATGCCTCCTTTCTTGCCCGCCGTGTGTTCACGCCCCTCTCCTTGTGCCTCCACGTCTCTGCGTCCTCACACTTCTCTTTCTGGCGACCCCCTGGAACTTCACCTAAAAAGTAAGTCTTCAAAATAAAAGAAAAGAGAGCTGTAATATTCCTAAGTCCTGTTTTTTTATGAGTGTTTGCCTCTTTCATTTCTTTACCCCCTTAATTCTCATTCTTTAATATAATAATGTTGTCTCATCCCGCTAATGGCCACCTTAAAGGGAAACCCGTCCCTTACTTTCCTTCCCTTTGTATTATCTTGGGGTAGTGTTCTTAATTAAGGGTCCTATATCATAATATACTGACCCTTACTTTCCTTCCCTTTGTATTATCTTGGGGTAGTGTTCTTAATTAATTGTCCTATATCATAATATACTGACCCTTCAAAAGATATTTTTTAACCACACTTAGCTTCGTTGGCGTTTTCCATGTTTAGTAGCTTAAGGACTCTGTCGGTCCTGAAGGGCTTGTCTTGCACTCGGTGTCTGGTTGAGCATTCCTTGTCAGCTTCCCGCATAGGAACAGACCCAGGTGGCCCAGAAAGTTGCCGTTCTTTCTTGGGTTGATGAGACAAGCTTCTTGCTTTTGGCTTCTCTCTCCAAGAGAACCCTCTAAGGGTGCATGAAATCCCCTAGAAAGCTGTAGGAAAATAGCGGTCGAAGAGCAACCGCTCTCGACAAACCTAGAACCGGATCAGATGAAATTGAACTAAAGTGGCTTATTACTGAAAGAAAACAGAAAAATGGTATTAAATAGGAAAAGTATGAAATTAGAGGTTTTTAAAAAACATATATTATTTGGGTAGCCATTTAAAAGTGTCCTATATCATGACTGTTTCAAATGACTTCTAGGCTTTCCAGCCTAGCTATGTGGCTTTGAACAAGTGTAACAAGTTAAAATAAAGAAGAGATTTCTAGACCCACTTCTTTAAAAAAATTTAATCCTTCAGGATTGGCAAAGGGGGTGTCAATATTTTATAGACAGTAAGAGGTAGTGCTTGTGATAAGCCCATCATCACATTTATAATAGTACCCTATACCTCCACACCTCCAAGTCCTTGGGCAGCACCAGCGTCATCGTACCCTTAGGTAAGGTAGCTGCTACGGCCCTCTGCTGTCAACCCCCACCCATTCACTTATGAATACTCCACCACCCTTGCTCCTGGCTGCATGTGTTGCCCAGGGCTGCTAGGAATGTGTATGCGGATGATGCACAGGAAGATGTGAGTGGGGTTCCTGGTGGAGAGCAGAGGGGGAGCCCTGGGCACTCTCTCCTGAGGACTTCCCAAACCTGGGAATGGCACTGACCTCGAGACAATTAGAATTGGATCTGTACAATTAATGATGTAATGCACCTGAGCTGGGGCAACCTATTTTCCTACCTGGAAGTAAACTGGAAGTAACATTTGAACTGGAATTCAATTACAGCAAGCAAACGGACTACCAATACACAAACTTGCGATTCCTATTAGGCTGCTTTGCAATCCCTACTGAATTTGGGCAATGTAAGATTATGGGACTGATGCAAGGATGTACCAGCTGTTTAGTTTGGTTTCCCATTGCTGGTCCAGGGATGCCCTGGGAGAAAACATCCCTGCATATCTGGGTGTTTCATCCACTTAGGCTGTACGCTAACATACTGAATTGAGAGTATGGGAATGATTTGCAAATATGTCAAAGGCCACAAACTTGCTCAAGAGTAAATCCCATTGATCTCACACTGATACCAGTAACTCATGTTAAAAGGAGTAATGCTGCCCATGGGATTAGGGCATTCTACTTTTGCAAAGGAGAGGCTGGAATGTAAAATTTAAACTCTTTAGAGTTTCCATTAGACCAGAACAGCCACCCTATTTTTAAGAAATGCAAACAGCTGCATGATAGATCACTTTCAATGTTTGCAGTTAATTCTAAATATGCAGCCCCCTTCTTTGCTTATTTTTAAAACACATGACAGAGGAGAAGGAGCAATACAACAACAACATAATAATAATCATAATAATATCACAAGGACAACATTGAAAAGTTACATTTGCAGTGACAGGTATCTGAGATACAGCAGCCTTTTCTTTTAGTGAGAACAAATGGCGATAACATTCTCAATATGTCTGTGATGTCATTCTGGGACCATGGGGGCTTTCTAGCAGGTTTGCAGACCACTGTAAACAAGCTAATGCCTTGTTACCAAATCCCCATACAATACGGGGTTATGAGTACTGAAATAATATTTAGATGCTGACCTTCACTGATGCTCAATGCTGACATTTAAGAAAGTGATAAATGGAGAGCCTCAAAACAATCATTTGGAGTTCTACAAATATGAAATTTAATTAAACTAAAAATAAAAGAACATGGGTTTTTAAAACGCTTTGTCCTTTACACCCTGCATACCAGCTCCCAAGACTAAAGGCTATTTTAATCTACAAGAATGTATGTAGTTTGCTGACAAAAGCACTACAGCTGGCTTATAATCATGAAGTACTGCAAGATATGATCCAACTTTCTCTGCAGGGAGGAATAAAAGTCCTTTAAAAACTTAAGAAAGACTAAGCCTATTGAAGCATACAGACACCCTGACTGGGAGTGGGGCTGGCTTCAAGGCAGTGTGCCCACCCTGATGCAGCCCCGGGACCACCCCCCTTCCCTCCAGTTCCAGGAGGGTCCCCAAGCCAGCCCAACTACTGGTCTCTCCCCCCTGCAAGATATGATCCAACTTCCTTTGCAGAGAGGAATAAAAGTCATTTAAAAACTTTAGAAAGACTAAGCCTATTGCAGCATACAGACACCCTGTCTGGGAGTGGGGCTGGCTTCAAGGCAGTGTGCCCACCCTGATGCAGCCCCGGGACCACCCCCCTTCCCTCCAGTTCCAGGAGGGTCCCCAAGCCAGCCCAACTACTGGTCTCTCCCCCTCACCTGTGCTGCCCCAGTCCAGGCAGATGGCGCCAGCAGCAGAGCAGAGAAGGAGCCTGGCAAAGGGGAGGCGGCTGGTCGCAGCAGCAGAGCTGAGGCCAGCAAAGGTCTCGGAGGAAGAGAGGGAGCCGGCCACGATCACAGGGAGGGCGAGGCACCACATGCCACCCTGGCTGACTGCTCCAAAGAAGGAAGAGACCAGCACACTGGCTCAAACCACACCTGCCCTGAAGATGCTGAACTGTGGCGACTGGCAGTGTCCTGAGTCAGCCAGGGGCAGCCAGTCACAACGATGCTGAGAGTGGTACAGGGGGTGAAGAGGCAGCAGAAGCCAGCCTCAGCTCACAATTGACCATGGATGACCAGTTCTCCGAAGTCCCTGTTACACCCCCTACCGTGATGCCCAATGATGCAAACCACGCCGCCCCAATAGACTAACCAAATTACCCTCCACTACTATCAAGTCCAGGAAACCCTTAAAACCCCTGTACTTCACCCGGAAAGTCCCCATACCCCTGATTGGAACCGGGTTCCTCTGGAAGTCTACTAGGCTGAAGGGCGAAGGTCTCAGGTGGGGCCTGCCTTTGGGACAAAGTCTGTTCAGCGTTTCCACAGAGATTATGGAAGCCGCTGACCCTGAGGCAGGGGGACCCCTCGATTGAGACCTGGACCTGGATCTTCGGGGCTGCGGGCAAGTTGGGGAGGCGTAGTACCTGTAGCGAGGGTTGGCTCGTCAGGTGGTATACATCGTCTGTGCCCTTGGTGGCCTCGTAGTGTGCAGAGGCCTGGCAGCGTGGTTGCGGCTGGGGTGGATGGTTCTGGTTACTCTTGGATTTGCAGACACGGGCAAGGTGTCCTTGTTTCCCACATGTGTGGCAGTGGGCGTCTCAGAACCGGCACGACTTGTGCTCGAGCGCCTCTCCACAGCTGGTGCACGGTGAACATCCGGCAGGCTTACCGGAGTGTCCAGAGGCTCCGGCGGATTCCATCGGCTTCCGGTGGTGGGGTGTGCAGACGAGATGGACGTCATCCTAATCAGAGGTCTTGGGCGCCGATTCGGGAAGCACGAGATGGGACTCTGCCGGTGGTCAGTCGCGGTGGGAGGCCTCATGGGTGATGGCGAGCTGGAGGGCCTCATTTAGTTTGATGTCGGATGTGCCAATCATCTTTCTGCAGAGCTTCATGTTGCTGATTCCTCAGGCAAACTGTGTCAAGAGATTCTCCTCTACCTTGGAGAAGTCGCATTCCATGGCGTGCTGGCACAGCGTGGCCAGGAATGTGGCAGCCGTCTCAGTGGGCTTCTGGATGCACCCCTGGAATTCCATCCATTTGACCAGCACCGTTGGCTTGGGCATGAGGTACCTGGTGAGGGGATAACCTTTGAGGCCAGGAGACTCTTTGCAAGCCGGATGGTGTTCACGCCACAAAAGCTGAGGAGGAGAGCCCTTCGCTTGCCCGCATTGGTGATCTCATGGAATGCGAGATGGCAGGTTAGCTGGTGAGTCCACAAATCCTTGAGCTCGGGATGAGTGGGATTGAAAACCTCAAGGTGTCCCGGAGCGGAGGCCATTACTCTAGCGTGGAGCGGGGGAGCGATGTGGGCGTGGTGGCGTTTTCTGGAATGGTGCTTGGTGCTGCACTGGAAGGTGAGCCTGGCCTGCTCATCGGGATCCCACCTTCGTTGCCACTGAAAAGTACTGGGTTCGACGCATAGAGAACTCGGACCACAACATGCGTTCAGAAGCGTTTATTGTACTTCACAACAAGACAAGGAAAAACGGCCCTGCAAGGTCAACGATATACACTCTCACCCGGCACATCTCTGTCCCCAGGGTTTGAATTTCCCGCCAAGGGTGCTATTGATGGACTCTAGGTGGACTAGGATCCTAGGTCCCCTTTGTGTTTGGGGACCAAGCTCCGGCTTCGCCACGGACCCCTGGTGGCGGTCTGTGTACATAACACATATGAAAGCAGTGTCCCAGCCCAGGACTTGGGATCAGACAAGATTCCATAGGTCACCTTGTCCCCCCCCATCCGCAGAGCCGCTGGAATGCCAGCGGTAGAAGGTTTGGTATGAACTACTTGAGAGAAGGCGAAGTGCACACCTAGCAGCCCAAAGACACTTGGGGCTAATGAGGCAGGAAGATCATCCATGCGCTAGCCAAACAGAACTCAGCTGTGAACCAAGCATAAATGGGGAAGCAACAAGTCAATATCCCTTAGACTCTGCAACCACTGCATTGGATTCTGCCTTGCTCCTGTGACCCTTCAGACTGTTTCCTGACTCTGCCTTCATCTCACCCCCTGAACCAGCTCATGGATAACTTTTGACAACTTCTCAACTTTGTGCATGACCTTGGATTGGACCTGGACTACATTGCTTGAATCAAAGCCCTCACTGTACTCACGCTAAGCTCTACCAGTGTGGTGCAGTGTTCCCTCTAAGCTGTGGAGTCTCGTGAGCAAAAATTCTACTTTGTGAGCTACTGGCATTAAAGTTGTGAGCGAGCAGTTTGGCTGCTGCATAACTTAAGTTTGCTCTGGAGTCATCCTTCCTGAGCTAGGACCAAAATGTGTGAGCCTGAGGCTAAAGAAAAGTGGGCTAGCTCACAATAACTCAGCTTAGAGGGAACACTGGTGGTCAGTGCTTCTCCTAGCCCAGCTTGCAACAGGGAGGTACCCCAGGCCAGCTCCCCACAGGGAGGTAGAGCAGAGGCACACCTGGCCTCTTGGGAGTCTGTCATGACGCTGGCCAGGGCGGGGCAAGCCCGATCAATGCTGAGGGTAGGATGTAGGGAAGGAGTGTGGGGTGGAGCCAGAGAAGTGGGGGCCTAACAGCAGGAGCCATGGCCTGATAGGCGGGGCCAAGGCCATCAAATGGCGGGAGGCGGGGGCAGTACAAGGGAGGGATGCTTAAAAGGAGGTTCAGGGAAGCATATAGGGAGGATCAGGCTGGAAACCTGAGGCTGTGAGATAGAGACTGCCAGCCAGGAGGAGGAGGACACAGGTGGAAAAAAACTCCTCCCCTCCCATTCTGAGCCTTGCTGAGCATTCCCACGAGCAACCAGCAGGATGGTGGAAGGCAGTGTCCCCCAGGGGGTATTCTCTGAGCATGAGACAGCCCATTTTTCTAAGGGATAGAATTCATTTTCACCTTGAAATACCTTCTGCCAAACACAGCCAATTCCCCCCCCCTTCTGTAGTCTGCAACATCATTCAGTTGAGGTGATAAAGCCACAGTGATAAATCAGGTGTCGAAACTTTGCTTTAGCCTCAGTCCTGTACTTATGTGGGCAGCGTCAAGCCTCAGTGATTCTGTTTAACCTTCTCCCCCCTCCTCTTGTCTTGGGGCTGGATCAGAGCAAATTTTCAAGCCTTCAAACCTTCTCCTCCTCTTCTTGTCTTGGGGCTGGATCAGAGCAAATTGCAATCCAGTACAAAGCCTCCACTATAGCAAGTGGGGAATATAAACCACTTCCCCATACTGTAACAAGTGGCCAAATGAACAACAACCTGCACATTCAGACTCAAAATCCTATTTATAGCAAAACACACACACAAACACAAAACAGAAATCAAGCAGCTACAACAGACTAGCAGTGCTGCCATTCTGGAACTATAGCATGAAAGAGAGAGTCTGAGATCCTTCTCTGTCAGATCTGGGAAAGAAGAATGGTATGTATTCTCTGAGACCAACTTCCTCCACTTTACCCAAGCAGTCTTAAAGGAAGCAAGTGGCAGTCTCCACCATGCAACTGCCGTTGTTCCTGTTGGAGTAAAGGTGACTCAGCATACCTGGACATTGAGGGAGGGCAATATATTTCTCTCCAGATTAGAATCATAACTTCTCTGTACCTTAACTGACTAGCACAGTTTGTGACACTGCATGGGCACATTAGCTAGTTTCCCTCCTACTCATTATGTGCTGTACAGAGAATCTTAGTGTCAGGCTATAAATACATTCCAGTTTGTCTTACTGCATGACGGCAAAGTGTAATCTCATCTATTATATTATAGCTTGGATCTAGACTAGTGTTTCCACAGATGCAAAGATTTCTGCCTGCAAAATGGGGGTTTTCTGCTTCCCTCCTCCAATGGCAGCCAGAAATACCCCTGAAATCTTGTTCCCACTCAACAGGATTTTAGGGGGGCATTTTGAGCTGCTACGGGATAGGGAAGCAAGAAAGTTATGTTCTGTGCAGAGAAATCCTTGTGCCTGTGCAAATGCTAGTCTGGATCAGAGCCCATAGATACTTTTCTCATCAATTAATTAATAACCATGTATAGTGCCATAATGATTGTTTAACCGGTCCATAACAGAACCCAAATATCAAGCTGTAGAGTAATTATGTCAAGTAAGTTTTTTTCCCACTGAACAGAGAAAGTCAAAGATAGAAACTGAGTATTCCACAAGATCAGAGCAGGGGAGGTTCAACACTTTTAAGCAATCTGTCATTCCTTTCCAATGAGAACATGCAATTTAACTGGTGAGCCTTCTCTCAGTTTGAAAGCAACAAAGCAAAATGGAGGTGGAGGGGCATATGAATCAATGTAAAGCAAATACCTGAAACATGATAGTGTCATTGAAAGAGCATTTGTTGGGGGAAGGAGAAGAAATTGGGTGTGTGTGTGATTCCATGGTGTAATAAAATGGATAGTAAAGAGTTAACTGGAACCTGATTATGAGCTGGAGGAAAACTCCACCCCCCTGGACTGTTTTCTTTTTCTCACTTTCAGTGTTAGCCTGAAGTTGGTTCCAATAAAGCAGTTGTGTTACATTCAACCACTCTTGTGAGTACAGCAACTTATTTCATCATCACCGTGAGATCACAAAACATGGGATGAAGGGAGTAAGGTTGCCAGCTCCAGGTTGAGAAATTTCCATAGACTTGGGAGCAGTGCCTGGAGAGGGTAGAATTGGGGGGGGGGGGGGGGGAGCTCAGCAGGGAAGTGATGCCATAGAGCAGGGGTGTTAAACATGCGGCCCGCAGGCTGAAGCTGGCCCGCGCAAGGCTCAAAACTGGCCCCCCAAGCAGCTTCCTTCTCCTGCTTTCTTTCCCAGAGTTGCTGCTGCAGCCGCACCCTAGCTTCTTTTCCCCAGCTCTCTCTGTGGCTCTTTGTTTCCTGCTTCCTGCCTCTTGCCTCCCTCCCCCCTCGTTCTCTCTCACTCACTCACACACACACAGAGAGAGAGATAGAGAGAGCTTTGTTGCTGCTTCATGCTCGAGAGATACAAAAACAAGCCTCCCTCCCCCCCCTCGCTTGCTTGCTCTCTCTCACTCACACACACGGATAGAGAGAGATTCAAGGGAGAGAGCTCACTTCTGCTTTCTTCTCCAGGGCTGCTCTTCCTCTTTTCAGGGGGAAGGAAGGAGGAAAGAGACAGAGAGAAAGCAAAATTGGAGTCCTAGTTTTAAGACCAACAACATTTTATTCCAGGTACAAGCTTTTGTGTGCAAGCACACTTCTTTGGATGGTGGGTGGGTGGATGGACTCTTCTGACAAGCACAATGTACACTGAGGACATTATTTTGGCTTATTCTGAACAGTTGTTGTTGTTTTAAATGACTGGATTTCTCTGTCCTATCTGGATTTATTTTCTTTCAAAAAGATCCTGATTAGGAATAAGAACACTTGGACTGGTCCTTATATCTTGAAGAGTGGAGCGATTTCAGATGCCAAATGATAATAGCTCACATTGGTAATGAGACAGGAAAACCAGGTCTCAGTCCAGTCCAGGAGGATGCATTTCAGCAGTCTCTCTTTCTAATCTCCCTTTGAAATTCCTTTGTAAAAGCACTGCTACGCTTAGGTCAGCAACTGACTGTTGTGGTTTCTAATGTCAGACTTATGTCCATTTATTCTTTGCATCCTCCTGGACTGACTCCTCCTAGATGGAACTGAGTTATGTGAGATCTGGCCCTCATAACAAATGTTTGACACCTCTGCTATAGAGCCCACCTGCCAAATCTGCTGTTTTCTCCAGGAGAACTTGTGTCTACAAGATGGTAACCTTACACACAAATTTCCCTAGAGGTCTCCTGTGAGGCTCTGGGTGAGGCTTTAACCCACTTTTTTGTTTTTTTAGTTTGGGGCCATTTTTGTTCTTAATAGTACAGTACATCAGTTAGCCTTCCCTTCCAAGTCTGCTCCTCCATTACAGAACAGTTTTCTTGTGTTATCTGCCTCTCTGAATGTCCCTCCTTCCCAGGCCCTAACTCTTAGTGACTCACAGAGGGAAATCATGGATGTGCTGTCTAGTTAAGAGCTAATCTTTAGGCCTTAATCTGAGCTGGAGTGGTTTACCAAGGTGCTTGAAACAATTTCCTGGCAGAAAATCTGAGTTCAAGCCACCAGCCATGGCTTAAATGAAGCCCCTGGACACGCAACTGAGAGCAAGAAGACATAGCATCATATGAGATATCATTAGTTTCCTCAAGATGGGTAGCCGTGTTAGTCTTTCTGTAGCAGTAGAAAAGAGCAAGAGTCCAGTAGCACCTTAAAGACTAACAAAATACATGGCAGGGTATGAGCTTTTGTGATTCACTGCTCATTTCTTCAGAACCTACACTTCTTATTTCCTACACAGGCATGACCCTGATAGTAGGAGTGGCATTTTAATGAAGCGTAAGAGCCCCTTAGCTCAGTTCTCTGAAAGTTTTGTTCCATGTTTCGGCTCAAGATACCAAGCAATATTATTACTAGCACTGTCTAGTAACGGCAGGAATCATCCACAATAGACAATCTTAGTTTGTGGAAAGGTTGAAATTAGCATTTACAATTTAATTCTGAATAGTATTTATTAAGCACGTTCTCAGTATTGTAATGGTATGCTTTCTGGTAAATCTCAATTATTTGTTAGTACACAGTCAAGCATCATTATACAATCCACAATTCATCAGGAATTAACCCTCTGTATTCTTAAGTACTTAACGCTCAAGGAGCTGCGGTGGCTCAAGTGGTTAAGACGCTGAACTGCAGGCGGAGGAAGGTCAGTAGTTCAGCAGTTCGAGACCCGGGTGCCGCATGATGGAGTGAGCTCCCGTCTCTAGTTCCAGGTCCTGCCAACCTAGCAGTTCGAAAGCAAGAAATTGCAAGTAGATAAATAGGTACCACTTCGGTGGGAAGGTAACAGCATTCCGTGCACCTTGGTGTTTAGTCATGCCGGCCACATGACCATGGAAACGTCTTCGGACAGTGCTGGCTCTTTGGCTTTGAAACGGAGATGAGCACCGCAACCCTAGAGTCGGATTCAACAGGCTTTCGAGCAAGGTAACCTTTACCTTTACTTTATTCTTAAGTACCCATTTAATTTATCTGAATAAGATACAAAGATATTAAGGATCATTAAACAATGTAGTCCTTATAGAATGATATCAGAACTTCCATAGCTTTGCAAAGTAATTAAACAGTCTACCCACTAAGCCTTTATAATATTTGGTTAATATTCAACACCTTTCAAATAGAGCTCTTCCTTGAGTGTTGGCTGTCTGTCACAATATAATGAAGTTGGAGAAAATCTCAGGCTAACACAAACTCACTTTCAAAATTCATGGTCACATACATACACATTAGCTCTTATAGATCAACCTACGCAATCTAGAGCACTATAAAATGGCCCTGCTGCCTCTCCAAACATGATCCTGGCTCTGGTATGTTTAAAGTTTTTCTTCTTGTCTCTAAGTCTTTCACTGTTTAATTAATCTCCTAGATCTTAAGAAATCAGAACAGTTACAGTGCAGAGGTAAAGTGTGTATTTTGCTTGGCTGAAGTCCAGATTCCATCCAGATTGGATGAAGTCCTGGCAGGGGGAAGCAGGGATGAGGACAGCCCCACTGTCAGGCAAAACTGAAACAGAACTTGTATCTTACTCGTTACAAAGAAGCTTCTGTAATAGTATTAATTCTGTTCTAAGCAAGCTCAGACTCAAAACTTTACATAGTGAATTGCTACAATAAGGGGTGCTGCACACACGTTACTAAGTTCCTGCAGAGAAGTTGCTTCCTATCGGTGGGTAACTCAGTATGTAGACATGCAGCAGCTTACAAGTAGATAGGGCTGTCCCATGTGCTATGAATGGCACCCAGTTACCCATTATCTAATGCTGGAATTTAATTTGATAATGTGTGAAGTAACCCCTATTGGCATCATCATCTGATGTGTAAATATCACTCTTAATATGGGCCCAAGAAGAACCTTGCCTTTGAAAACAGTGACAACAGTGGAAAATAAACTTAGGGAAAAAACCACTTTGGTACCTCTTTCGAGTCCCACTGTACACCTGGGTGTTTGTTTCGGGTAACGGGATGCTGGACAGTGCTCTGCTCTGAGTCTTCAATTGGGAAGCATTTTGATTGTTGCTGCTTGGTGCTCAACAATGCATTGGCGGCATCCTCCACTTCATCTGTTTGGCTCCCTTCTCCCTCAAAACCACAACAGCCACCTTCTTTCAGTTGAAACTCCTGGATCAACAGCTGGCAGGCCTTTAAGTCAACTACACACGCTTTCAAGAAGCTGGCTCACACAGCTGGGGGGAAAGCCAAAATATAATAAGAATGCTGTTCAGAGAGAATAGTTCATATTTTATGTAATGCTCTGGATTTTTTTAAAAAATGGATAAAACTGGCAGTTCTCATAAAAAGTTATGCAGATTGTCATTTTCCAAGTAGCAACTGATTATTTCAGTCTGATTCACAGAAAATGGGATCCCTACCAACAAACATCAAGGGAGAACCTGCAATAGGATGCTGTTTGATACTTGTAAAGTTACATAGGTCTTGAACTATCCCTGAAACTCTACAGATTTTTTTTCCTGGTGTGTGTGTGTGTGTGCTTGTGAGCCTGGAAGTCATGGTGACTTCTGGAGATCCCTAGTGGGGTTTCAGAGAGGTGGCTTCGATATTACCTGCCTCTGTGTCGCAGCCCTGGTATTATTTGGAGGTTGTCCTTCCAAGTACTTGCCAGGGTCGGCCCTGCTTAGCTTCTGAGATCTGACGAAATCAAGCTTGCCTGGGCTATCCAGGTCAGGGCCTGAAACCCTACAGATATTTTGACAATTCTGTGCCTTATTATTTACAGCAGCCAACTGTAGCCTAAAAGAACACATCACAATTCCTTTCTGCCATCAGTGTTTGTTATCCAATGATCCAAAGCTCTACAGGTGTAGTGGCTTCCACATTCATTTCAGTGGTGGGTAATCCATGTAAAACAATTTTTTTAAATAGAATTCTTGTGTGGCACTGACCTTGGGACAATTAGAATTGGGTTTTAAATGTCAACTTTAAGCATCTTCTTTTGAGATAGCCCTATTACATTGCTCACCAGTGACTAATTATTTATTAGTTGTGCAGATCTTTTTCTGAACATTAGTGTATATAAATAAAACTATGTCGGCATGTGTCAGCAAGCTGCCATTCTGTTTTCTGTGACCTCTGTGTACATATCCTTACCCTGTTGCACCCGGCTTGTTTCTACTATCCTGCTTCTGTGCTGGAATGCATAAGATAACTACTGGTGGATGTGTGGGGGAGAAGATGCTGTAATGCTTGCCTATTGCTATCTCATGAGAACTGCACCTGTGTTTTGTCTGATGTTCTGCCTGGTTCCCATGGACTGGGCGCGCAACCGTTTCATTAGCCCGCCAGCGGGAATATTATTCATTGGATATGTATCTGTTTGAATTTCCTTTATTATGCTCGCCCTAACTGTGTATCCCCAGTTCTAACAAAGAACGTGTTTGAGTATGTCTTCAACGCTTTGAAATAAATTTTGCTTTTCTTGAAAACAGCAGGACACTCCACTGTGGCCAGTTGTGGCCTTGCTTTCAGTAACACCCATGTGTTGTGCCATGTCCTCTTCTCTGCCCCATGGCCAGATCTATGCTGTGGATTCAAGTTTAAAGTAAGTATGTAGACGGCTTGAATTCCAGTGGCACCAGATCACCATTAAACAGAACTGGGAACTTTCTTGAGCAGAAACCATATTAGTAAGCCTGTATTCCAGTTAGTCAATTATCCTACTATATCCAACAAGATTACACGGTTTGCATCACAGCATTATTTGCATAGAATTTTAACGTGTTTTACATTTCTTATTTAGTTATCCATATTCAGGACATGTCTAGGGCTGCCAGGTCCCCCTGGCCGCTGGTGGAAGATGGGAAAGTAGGGTTGCCAGATCCAGGCTGAGACACTCCTGGAGATTTGGTGATGGAGCCTGGGGAGAACAGGGACCTCACTGCGTACAATGCCATAGAGTCCACTCTCCAAAGTATCCATTTTCTCCAGGGGAATGATCTCTGTAGTCTGGAGTTGGGAAGGGACCATCAAAGCTAACTGTTTGCTCAAAATCTCACTCATCCTGAACTAAATTTTAGTAACCTGAAAAACTTAGAATAGGTCACTGACTACAATCAAGTACAATCAATCCCATCTTTCTCTGAAACACCAGGCTGCAGAACACTTGATGCCAGATATTGTGCAGGGTGTGATAGACTGCATTCCAGGGCTGAGAAGCTTCTTGGAAGGTGGTTGGGTTTACGTTCAAGATCTAATGAGTCATCATCTGGAGGCAGGAAACAAAAGTTACTCAAATTGGGTTGAAGCATGGTAGAGCTATTTGGATTGACTGACTACTGAAACAAAGGTTTGTCTCCCTCCCCAACTTTATTCCTATAGTAATTGAGGTTTTTTTTTTACTATTATTATTTAAAACATTTGGATGCCCACTTTTCTCCTGAGGAACTCAGCACCCAAAGCACGTTCAGTGTTTTTTTTATATGAATGTTAACCCACTGTGCCAGATATGAGTGTGGTGGTGGTGGTGGTGATGCTGGCAGCAGCAGCTGATAGGGATGATGTATAAAATTCCTGCCTCCAGGCATGGGATTCGATCTATTTCTACTTGATTGTTTGGTTTCTTCCACTGAATGATTTATGATTCATTGAAAGCACTCCCTAAAGCTTACATTTCTCCACCAATGGTCATTTTAGTTCAAATATTTTCCAAAAAAATGAAAACTATATTTGAATGAAAAGTGGTACATAAAACACTTTAATTGTACTTCATAATTGGTTTTGGCGATTAGATCTAAATTATACAACACACATTCATCTTTAAAATGGTTTATTTGTCAGAACTTTTAATTGGATTCCTTTATCGTCTTGTAATGAGTTTTGTGATATCAATGTATATGAAGGGTGACATACAAAAAATGGCTGTATAAAAGCATACAGTACTGGGAAAAAATTAATTAACCCAGTATATTCTTTAATATAATGAAATTAACTCTGGGAGGCAAAGGATCTGCACACTACTATTGTTATAAATGTTCTTCATAACTGCTGCACAATTAAATATTGATTTTCAAAGGCATGCTTCTAGATTATTGGAATACAACAGTTGATAAAGTGCTGTGAAACTGTAAACAGAATCCAGTTTATTGGTATGAGTTATAGGCTTTATAGTTAACTATAGTCAGCTTGAATCTATGGACAGATTTTCTGTTGAAAATTAATCCTTGCTGTTTAGCAATGGCCAGATATAAGATTGAAAAGGATCTTAAATGAATAATATTTATTTTAATAAAGAAGTTCTGGTTTCTTTTACAATTCATCTTTTCGTGTACTAATACTAAACAACAGCCAACCAGATTTAACCCCCTAGAGACATTCCAAATCAGGCATTTTGTGCTGTTTTTATTGACATTATATAATTATTTTGAACATGAACTTGGTTTTTGTTTTATATATAACTAATTTTTTCAGTTGCACAATCTTAACTTCTGAAACCACTAATACTGAGAAATGAGTGAAACACTATTAGTATAAGAATCCTACACTACTTTTTATAAAATCCTATGCTACTTTCTATAATCGAGTCACTGATAAGGAAAATAAGGAGTAGATGGGCTGCAATCAGGAACATAAGAAGAAGAAGCATTTATATACAACCATCACTCCTAGATTTAATATATGGTCAACATCAAAAGAAATACATTTCTCAAAGTAAGCTCCACTGAAATGAGTGGGATTTACTTCCACAGCATGTGAACCAAAGTCCTTGTTACATGGAAGATCTGTGATCAGATCTCCTGATCTTTTCTTTGAGGGTGGGGGCGGGGGTTGGGCAAAAGCTATGGCTTTCTTCCACAGCACTTCTTCAATAGCAATCACCTGTCCACCAAGCTCTTATTAGTCATATTGAGGGGAAATGCAGCTATCCCCACTCTCTACAGTAAATAGCCCCCTTGTGCACAAGCTTCCCATTCCATTCTAGGAGAAAGCTTTACGTGTACATTTGGGAATACTCTTCTGTGAATAGTGCTGGAGAGGGCCGTCAATGCCAAGTTGGATATTCTGTGGGAGACTAGTGATTGGCTTTCACAACATTTTCTTTAATACTAAAAAGCATAGGAATTTGACCAGGGCTTCAGCAGTGGGGGATGGTGTAACCTCTTCTGCTGTCACGCTTGTGTTCAATTGTGCCTCAAGGGGCAAGGGCACCTGTTACACAGTGTTCCCCCTTTGCCTACCCTCATCATAAGCTGCCGTGAACTCTGTTTACACTTCCTTACACTTACTCAGCTAAAGAATGTCCCTCTGCCATCCTTTCCCTAGATTGGAGCCTGTCTGCTGATTCTTCCTCACTCAGGAAGCAGTTCTGATGGTTCTTGCTCTCAGCTGCCTGGTCCTCTTGGTCCCCATGGCCTATCCATTCCTTGAGAACTATATCTGCTTCTCACTTGAGTGAGCTGCTGTCCAGTAAGTCCTTCCTTGGCCTTCCCTTGGTAGCCTCCTTTTCTTGCAGTCCTCCCTCCCCACTCTCAGCAGGGCCTGTCTTTTTATCAGGTTCTTGTCCGGGTAAGAGGAAGCTGCCCCACCCCCTGCAGACCTGCCCTGCCTCCACCCCAGCAGTGTTAAAACTCAGCCAGGCTGATGGCAGCGCAGGACTCATAAATGACTCTTGTGGCCTCACATAGCATTTTGATTATTGGAATCCCCTTCCCAAGTTGCTGTTATCCATGGGGGGGGGGCATTTTTTGCCTGCTTTCCACCCCCACCTTAGCTAACAACAACTGGGGTGGGGTGGGATGTGGAGTGATTTGAATCAAAGAAATAGCATAGAGAGGCAGATTATGAAACTTTCCCCAACAGCTGAAGCGCTCTTCCTATTCTTCCTTCCAGGGGTGTTATGTCCTAACAAAGGACGACGCACGCGGTCAGCTTCGCACGTGGCCTAGTGAACACACGGAGCTTCATGACCTAGAACAATGGACACTGAGGATCCTATCAGCCGATCTGGATCCTAGAATGAACCTATGGTTATTGGGGCCACTGTAAATAGACCTATCACGGGTGTTGGGTGTGGTTTGGAACTGGCATATAAGCAGGCCCCCGGGCCCCACTTTCTTGTCTCAGTTTCTGCCTACGAATAAATAATGAGCTGAAATCACTCGTCTATATTTCTTGAACCCAGCACATTTCAAGGGGCTTTTAGACTTAAAAAACCCAAGGCAAACACACACACACACACAAAACCTTTATTGGCATTGAAAGCACAAATCATGGAAATACAGCAAAATACTAAGATGCATCAGTCACTTACACTTGGCTAAACCAAGACAAACAAACAAACCCCTCCCCCCTCCGCAGAAGATGTAAATACGGGTATCCTGCAGAACTGTAACTTGGCCCTGATAGGATCCCTAAATGTATACATCAGGCTTTCCCCTCTAATCTAGGGTGTGGTCACACTGCAAGCTTACCGCGATTTGTTCCCGCTGTAGATTTGATCAGGGATTATTTTTAGCGGGTTCAGATGATCACACATCCCTTGCCTAATCACTTGCATTGCGCGATGAGGCTCCAGGCACCATCCAGAACAAAATGAACTGTGTCGAACAAAATGAACTATCGACGTGTAACTGAGCGCTGTTTTATGTGCACTTGAGCATTCATGCATTTAATATATTCAGTGGATTGGTCATGCGCACAACAGTGAAAGCCGGGGGGGGATATTGCAAGAAGGACGTACAGATGACCTAATCGCATTCATAGCGAGAGATGGCTGCCCAGATAGGAGAAATTGCGGATTCACAGCGCAAGTAGTAGGAAAGTACTTGATTTTCCCAGTGTCGGAAAACACACTAGAAAACCGGGAGGATTGCAGGGGTGAGTCCGCTTCGATACGGGAGACAGAATCGGCTGTCTGATCAGCCTTTTTAAATGTGATACGGAACAGTTGTGAAACCTGATCAAAATGACCGTGTGACCACAACCCTAGACTGTGCATTACAGAAGCTGGATCACATCCGGGCACTCCGATCCATCAGTTCCTTGTGGGCCAATGATGACCACTAATGCTCATGTGGAGCTGCTGCCACTCGCAAGAATGTCCACATTCACTTCATTAGAAAAAACAGCAGAACAAACGTACACTGTGCTGCCATTTGTACTGAAGCAAATGATGGCCACAAATGCAGAAAGAGCAAGCATGCAATGTGGGCAATTCTGATAACATTAGAGTGCTCCATTTCTGTATCTCATTTAAATCAGGAGCGTTCCCATTCACTTAAGAGGCAGAATTTGCCTGTGCATTCTGACAATGCTCACTGGAATACAATATTGCATCTTTAAGCTGTATTTTCATTTTGCTTGCAAACCATACAGTGTCCAGTGAACCCCGGATGTATGACTATGTCTTCTTGCCCTACTAAATATTAAACATATCAACAATAATTACTATGTTTGGTTTCCTAGTCTATAATAAATAGCTACTTCTGCACAAGGAGAATACAGTACATGAGAGCTGAAATCTAAATTGAAATCTAAAAATAGCCTGACAAAATTATTTCTTTTTCTCTTGCCCTCAAATGAATGAAAAAACTGACATCCATATCTTGAGGGCAGAACAGACTCCTTGGGATTCATGTGAGAGTACAGATTAGGCAACCGCTCTCTATGCACCGTAAGGCCATTTCAGAAAATAGAAGGGGAAGAGCATTTTTCCTATTGCTGAAAACCAATAATGGATATTTGATTATGGTTATTAAAAACAACACACCACATAATACTGGGCAATAACAGTCATAAAAAAGCATTTGAGTCAGGAAGGGGAATTAGATTTTTTTATTTTTTATTCTTTTCATCTGCCAGACATTCATTTCATCTAGGACAAAACTTTAATCACAGCCTGTCATTTTCCTATCAATGTTCAATGTCACTGTGTTATAGTTAAATTATCTCCACGGGAAACACAAAATGACAGACTGCTGTAGTTGATTGTTTTTCCTTTGATTTCTTTCTAAGGTGAGGAAGATAAGCTTGTAGAGCTGACTTGTCAAAGGCAGGGAATTAACTAATTTACAAGGGAATCAGGCAAGGCATCGTACTTTCTAATTGGTTTATAGTAACTGTATTTTAAATCATACTTTCTAGTTTGTAATGTATCAGATTTATTCCATGGAGAGCTATGTTTTATTAAGCTATATATTAAAAAAGTTTACATGGGGAAAAATAATGAATCTCAAGATTACATATATTCAAAGTTTCCAGGTAACTTATTAGGGGTGTGGGGAAAAATATGCCAGTATTTTTCAGCTTCGGGTAAATCAGACCCCCAAAATATCAGTAAATGCCGAATTTCCCCAGTCCAATACCAGTAAAGTATTTGGATTGGGGAATATTCAGTATTCCCAAAAATATTCGGGTCTGATGTACACCACCAGAGGGAAAAGGAGGCATGTTAAAATGCCTTTTTTCCCTCTGGTTGCCTGAACCGATTTCCTTGTCAGTTTCACTCCCTGCCAGTCAGCTGTGAGTGAAATTGACAAGGGAAAGCCTCTGCTCTCTGCCTTTGGTTCTCTTGATGACATGAGGTAGCTGGAGAAGGACAGGCAAGGAGGTAAATAAAGGCATTTAAACATGCTCCCCTTTACTTCCCTTCCCCGAGTTTCTCTGCAAAAGCAGAGAGGCTCAGGGAAGGAAGGGGGCATGTTTGCATGCATGCCCTTCTCTTCCTCAGCCTACCAATCATGGAGCGATGGCTGGGGAAGCAAAGGGCAGGCATGCAAACATGTCTGGGTTCCCTGCCTGATCTTCTCTAGCTGTCTTGCAGCTGCAGGGCACCTGGAGAAGATCAGGCAGGGAACCCAGGCATGTTTAAAATGCCTTTCTTTCGCTCCCCAATTTTGGGAAGGAAAAGGCATTTAAACATGCCCCCCCTTCCCCAAGTTTCTCTGCAAAAGCAGAAAGGCTCAGGGAAGGAGGGGGGCATGTCTGCCCTTCCTTCCCCAGCCAATCCATTATGGCGGGCCAGCTGGGGAAGCAAAGGGCAGGCACGCAAACATGCCTGGGTTCCCTGCCTAATCATCTCCAGGTGCCCTGTAGCCTGGAGAAGATTGGGCAGGGAACCCAGGCATGTTTAAAATGCCTTGCTTTCCCTCCTCGATCTCGGGAAGGGAAAGAAAGACATTTAAACCCAACAGCTGACTGGCGGCTCAGGCTGTTTGATTTAAAGACCTGTTTTCAGTATAGCAAATGAACCCCAATAAAAGCCAGATAATACCAGCTGTTTTGGGTTCAGCTATGCTGCTAGCTGAATAGAGATCTCTGATCAAATACAGATCTCTGATTCGGCTTATGTGATACCCGAAAAATACCGACAAGGTATTTTTAGAGTATTTTTTCAGTTTGGCTTTTGCACACCCCTATAACATATACTAAACATCAAACAGTGTTATAACTATTCTTCCATTCTCTGAATCATATGCTTCCAGATATAATCTAATCTAAAAATTTTGAATTTCAAAGAAATTGTTAATGTAATTCATTCTAACCCTTCTGCAAAAATATATAGAGAAATGTTTCTTTCTCCCCACAAAAGAAGGTACTTTTTGGCAGGGCTGGATTAAATTGTGGAATATGGGACTTTTGGTGATAAATGGTTAGTGTAATGATATTTCTCCAGCTTTATTTCACCAGATGTCTAGCAATTCCCTACCTCTCAGTTTAATACAAACTCAAAGGGCTGTATTGCATGATGCTCCATTGGTTCCTCAAATAAAGGGGTACAGAGTAGTTTAGGGTCAAATCCACTAAGGCTCAGCACTATCCAGCACCGCAGGTGCTATATGGATGTGCCCTGTCTCCTTGTGAACTCTGAAAACTCCAGCCGGTTCTGGAGTAAAAAAACTGCCAGACTCAGCTGCTGAGTCTGGTGATGTCACTGTTACCAGGAGAAGCATTTCTAAGAGCCCTTGTCTTACTGGACTCATGGAGTGACAGTCGGATTCCACGCATACGTCAGGAACCCATCTCAATATTGCTTCTAGCAGCAAAAACCGTAATAGCTCCTGGCTGGAAAGACACCACACCGATACCCATATCACATTGGTTTGTCAGTTTATGTGAATTTTTTGTGATGTATAAATTGTCGGACACTATACACATGGCAAAAGGCTCATCCTACGATTCTACAATGTTAGCAAAATGGACCCCCTTTTATTTATTTATTTATTTAGATTTAGATTTATATCCCGCCCTACCCTGAAGGCTCAGGGCGGCTGACAAGGGCACTGTGTGCCAGGTTATAACAATAAAACACATGATAAAAACAATAAATTACAATAAAATACAGTAACAGTAACAAATTTACAATACAGATTTAGCCGCCACCCAAAATGCCCTGGTCCTGGTCACCGAAAATGCTCTGGTCCTTTTTTAGATTATGTTTCAGGGCATTCTCTCACTTCATTACAATTTATTCCACAAAAATACCGTGAATTGATTACTTATATTTAATAGATGGTTATATTTGTTGAAATAATACTGTTTGGACTGGCTTGTAATTATCTTTTCCTTGCGACTGAACTATAGGTTTGATTGTTTGTTTTGGCATGTTTTTCACATTTAACCATTCGATGGTTAACCATTTGTATTTGTTCTTTATTCAAATTAATTTTTTAAAAAAAGAACCACAAAACTTGGGAGTCAAAACACAGTAAATCAGTAAATAACCAACTCCTGATTGGTGCTATGGTAATTGGTTGGATATAGCTTGTAAACCTTCCATACACAGGTTTACTATAGAAGTATGGAAAGCAGAAACATACATCACTCATGCACACTGCAAAGCAGAACCACAGAAACAGGCCTGTTAATGAGAAATAATAAAAGGGGAAGTTACTTCACAGTTGCTGTACCCGCATAAATATCCCCCTACAAAGCACAATTATGCTCTGGAAACTGGGCTTGTTCAGTGAGAATGATATATGTCAGCTGCCTCTCCTCAGTGCTGTGGAACTGCTCAATGACAATAGGAAAAAACCCTTGAATTTCATAAATGAAAATAAAATCATACCCCCAAGGGCCATACCTTGAGCAATCAATATTTCTTAGGGGAACTCAAAGATAATAAATAACCATGTTCAGTATTGTAGCCTGTATAGAGCAGTCCCTGGACCAACTGAATAATACAGAATTAGCAAGGACTGAATAGTTGTGCTTTGCTACTTCATAAACTTCAAAGGACATTGTCAAGGGCAACAAGCTACTTCTTATATTGATAAAAAAAGACCTGTATCATTGCCAAGAATGTCCAACGATCTACTTCTTATATTGATAAAAAAGACCTGTATCATTGCCAAGAATGTATAAGTGGTATGGATTTTCTAGCACTGAGATGCTTTATTTTCCAAATAATCAATGATGCTAGTCCAGTATTCATGAATTTGGGGCAGTGGAGAGACAGAAATAAAGGAAATAAAAACATGAGTTGTGAAGTTGGTGGTTCTTGTTAGCTCTCTTTTAGTAGTTTATGCAGAAGTAAAGTTTTGAAATAAAAGAAGCCATCCACTTCAACAGGAACTTTACATAGTTCTTCCCTGTAGTCCACAAATGTCAGTGAAAGCTCTGACCTTTCCAGTGTTATGAAGATATACTGCTTTTGAATTTTTTTTCTCATAAACTGCATACTTATGTGCTTAAGTTGTACTGAAAAGAACATATGAACATAAGAGAAGCCAAAGTTGGATCAGGCCAATGGCCCATCCAGTCCAACACTGTATCACACAGTGGCCAAAAGTACCAGGCACCATCAGGAGGTCCAGCAGTGGGGCCAGGACACTAGAAGCCCTCCCACCATTGCTCCCCTCCAAGCACCAAGAATACAGAACATCACTTGCCCCAGACCAAGAGTTCCTATCTATACCTTGTGGCTAATAGCCACTGATGGATCTCTCCTCCATATGTTTATCCAATTCTGTCTTGAAGCCATCCATGCTTGTTATCTGAACTGCCTGAGAGAGACAACATAAGTGGTCCCCTGCCTGTGGTTCATACTTCAGCAAAGGGACTGTCAGATGATAGCTGATTTTGTACAGAATATGGCTGTGGGAATCCAAAAGAAATGTGACTGCTATAGAATCTGACCTCAGTTTTAAGTGCCTGGAAAGAATACCCTCTTCAAATTTTTCGTCAGATTTAGAGAACTCAGACATTGTACTTAAATGAAGTGTTTTATTTAATGTATATTTGTATATTTATGTATATTTAGGGAGCTAAATGTATAGGTTGGGACAAATGGTTAGGACAATTGGCAATGGGAAAAGGGGATCTTCCTGAAGTGCAAAGTGCACTGTAGTCTTTCTACCTAGTTAAAGAAGCAAGTTACTCTGAAGAAAAGACCTGAATATATAGCTTTGAAATAAATTAATTTGAAACAAACTTAACTAATCCAGGATACATATCCTCAGATAGATTTGAGGATTGGGCCCACACTGAAAGAAAGGAGACTGTTCTCCAAACTTGGGGGAACCCCCTAGGTTCACAGAAAAATCTTAAACCTTTAAAAATATAGGGGGGGGGGGTTGCTAAATCCCCCCCAAAGAAAAATATTATCTGTGTACGCGCAAAGTACTTGTGGTTGGTAGGGTTCCCAGAAGTCGTGCAACATGTATAGCAGCTCCTGGAGGCCTTGCAGCAGTCACAGCAGCTTCCAGATGTCCCGTGGCTAGATGGTGGTTCCCAGGTGTCTGACACAGCTGCCATGGCTACTGGGGGCTCCCAGGGGCTGTGACACAGCCACTGTGGTTCCCAATGACCAGGCCACCACCATCGCTCCAAGAAAGGCCTGCAGACACTCAGCAGCTCCCAGGGGCCCTGGTGCCACTACTGCAGCTCCCAGAATTCCAGCTGCAGTCTGAACCACAAGCCCCAAGGTGGGGGAAAAGAACAGGGGAAAGATTGTTTGAGGGAGGGGGGAGAGAAAAAGAAAGAAGGGGGAAGATTAACTGAGGAGTGAGAGAAAGAGATAGGAGAAGGGAAGATAAATAGGGGCAGATTGAGAAAGGGTGGGCCCTCTGATGACTCAACTGTTCACTTTCTTCTCTTTAATTCTAATTGCAAAATAATGGAGGCTGTTGCAAAATTTTTATATTATGCAATCAGAAGACGAGACTTGAATAGCCAAGTGTAAGAGACTGATGCCTCTTAGTATTTTCCTGTACTTCCATGATGTTTTGTGCTTTCATGCCAATAAAGGTTTTGTGTTTGTGTGTTTGAGAAAGGGTGGGAGGAAAGAGAGGCGACCTGCATGAGAAGGATTGGGGGGTAAGAGAGAGATGAGACTGGCATACAAGTGATGAGGGGAGAAAGAGGAGTGAGAGAGGATTGCCAGATAAGGGGATGAGGGGAGAAACAGAGGGAGGAAGACTGACATAGAAGGGATGCAGGAAGAAGGGGGGTGAAGGAAGACTGATAGATAAGAGGTGGAGGCAGAGGGAGGAACATTAACAGAGAAGAGGGGGAGAGGAAAGGAAGCAAAGGTGGGGTTTCTTGTGAGTCCCCCTTGTGTGTGTGTACAGAGATCCTGGTTTAGTCACATTTATTTCAAACTAATTAAATTACACTTGATTCCTAAATGCTTAAGTAACACAGGAAGCCAACATATGCTGATATAGTTCAATGAATAATCTAGTTTACTAGTGTCAACTCTGATGCAGCCCTCTAGGGGTTTAAGCAGATGCCTTTTTCCAATTCTGTTGCCTAGGATACATCCATCGAAGATGGAGGTCCTGTATCTGAGTCGGCAGGGAGAGGATATGCGAATCGGGCTCCCCATGCTAGAGGGGGAACCTTTGGTGCCGGCCCAGGTGAGGAGCCTGGGAGTGACACTGGATGCCTCTCTTTCTATGGAGGCCCAGGTTACTGCAGCCACCCAATCTGTCTTTTTCCATATTCAGTAGATTAGGTTGCTGAAACCTTATCTCTCCCCCCAAGCCTTGGTTACAGTGACCTAAGCAATGGTCACTTCCAGGCTTGACTACTGCAATTTGTTCTATGCAGTCTGACCCAAAAACTACAGCTGCTGCAAAATGCACCGGTACGCCTGCTAATGGCGACATCTATGGGGGCTCACATTTGGTAGGTACTCTGCCAATTGTATTGACAACCATTACACTTCTGGATCTGTTTCAATGTGTTGGTAATAACATTTAAGGCCTTAGATGGCCTGGGACCAACATATCTCAGGGACCACTTCTTCCCGTATACACCTCGAAGAGCACTACGCTCTATGGATCAACATCTCCTGGTAGTCCCTAGCCCGAATGGCGTCCGTCTTGCCTCGACCAGGGCCAGGGCCTTTTCCACCCTGGCCCCTGCCTGGTGGATGCCCGGTCCTATCTTTGATCCAGCGGGGTGCGCCCGGGTCCTGTTTGTTGCCTTCCAAGCCATAGAGTTTGCCCAAAAACTAGTGTTACCCCCCCAATGGCGGCGATGATGTCACTTCTGGGTGACCTCATCATGTAGGGGGGCGTTGCCCGGCAGTGTCCCCGCTCGGGGGTGG
>NW_015169214.1:223243-232212 GCF_001447785.1 Gekko japonicus
CGCACAGTCGAGTCCGACTCTTCGCGACCCCATGGACAAGATCCCGCCAGGCCCTCCTGTCTTCCGCTGTCCTCTGAAGTTTGCTCAATTTCATGTTCGTTGCATCGATGACACTGCCTAACCATCTCATCCTTTGCCGTCCCCGTCTTCTTTGACCTTCAATAGATTACCTACAACCTAAATAAGTGCTCATTTTGTAAATCTAAATTTCTTCACACACACATCTCTTATGTCATACAAAAGCACGTGTGTACATTGTCTTGTTTCAAAACAGGACAGCTCTGCTTACCAAGAATTGACAAGAGCAATAGCTACATTTAATAAAGATAAAGCTGAACAGTAATAATTAAGAAAAATTGTTAGGAAATCAGTTAAAGGAGGGAAGATTCATATTAATTTGCAAAGCTAAAGGGTACTATATCACTGTCAGCTTTCAGTAGCAAAGCAAACACATGTTGCAGGGTTAGGGTATATGAGTTCCCATATTCATTTATTCTCTCACTTTCCAAATGCTAAAAGAGAACCGTTAAGTAAGGCTCCTTTGTGTAATTGCCATTAGTTGTCTTTCAAAGTGTTCTATTCCCCTGAATAACTGTCTGCAATTTACCAGGGAATCAAGAAGAATAAGACTGCGGTCTCACACACCCAATCCACTTTCAATGCACTTACCAAATGGATTTTGCCAGTTCACACAGTAAAATCCAGTTCGAAAGTGCATTGAAAGTAGATTGGAAGGGGATAATTTAGTGTGTATGACCACAGCCTAACTAAGAACTAAGAGGAACAACTAAATGACTCTATTTAATTTTGTTTTACTAAAAAAAGAAAAAGACAGCCACAGAATAACCCTTTTGACATTGAGCAAAGCACAATCACCTTACACTCCCTCATTTTTAAAAACCCAACAGTCATATTTATATTGACTGATAAAACTAAAAAAGAAATTTGGAGTCTGAGGCACTTGGGATAAGGGAATAAAGAATTTAGGGCAAATAAGCACATAGCCATTGAGGTACAGAGGAATGGAAGTACAGCATATAAGAAGCCTATTATATAAGAGTGGATGCTGCTCTCCATTTTGTATGTAATATTCTTGCTGTTCTCTTCTAGCTACAGTAGCTAAGATACTATTATGACTGTTATTGTTCTGATTTGGATTTTATCCCACCCCACCTAAAGGCTTAATACAGGTAGCATTTGATTCAGCTGTTAACAGTAAAAAGGGGCAGGTTGCAAAATGAAGTAGGTACAAATATACAGTATTCAATTTTGCATTATCCTAAAGGTAATTTTTTCAAATCTGTGCCTTTTGAATTTCTGATTAAGGGCCCAGAGATGCTGTGTTTGAGGGGGGAGAGGGGCACTGAATGTTCCTGAATGTCCAATTCCTCTATTACTGCAATGGTACGGGACCAGATCATAGGTCCATACTGCCCTACTAATATATGAAGTCTGTTCCTCAATGTGAAGAACAGTGTTTAGAGGCACAGTATGGAGAACACCACCGTGGGACACCTGGGCTTAAAAGCAGCTAATATAAATAATATTCAAATCCTCAATTTGCATAAGATATTTTTTGAAAATGTTAAGGGTAAGACAGAACTAAGAAAGGAAGTCAAAATAATTTATCTAAGCATATTAGTCTTACGGCAGAGAAACCAATGTGCCTTTTCTATAAAAGTATTTTTCTCTAGAATTTTACCTTCTATGCAGCTTTACTTCTGATCCAGTCAGCATATTTTAACAATTTATCCGTATCAGATTGGTCACATGTATGTTGCAGGAGCTGATAATTGCCATTAGCACCTATGATTAGTTATGCTTAGAATGGCAGGGACGTGAATAACATTTACACATACCCGATTACCTTGAAATGCAGATTGAGCTCTGGTTTGATGCATGGAAGAATTTTCTGGCCTGTTATGCATCCAGAAGATATCACCCTCAAGATTTGTTAATGCAGTATTTCTCAAAAGCGTTAAATTTGTGTTTTAATAATGTGGAATATATATGTGGAAGAGCTTTAAGCAACAGTACTTCACTGGTCATCAACACCCATATGGGTGCTCAAGATAAACTGTTAAGCCCAGAGGTTTTACACTATCAAAGAAAAATCACATTAGGGATTCACACGTAAAGAATTTTACATGAGTAAGATAATTAAAAGCACTACGGAGGTTTCAGAGACTTTGAAAGCAAAGAGTAAAAATGCAGTAAACAAAGGAATAAATCTTTTAACAACAGCAACAAAAGATGGATACAAAGTTTAACCATCTTAATCCTTAATATTTGTTCTCTGTATAGGTGTGTCTAATTATCAAATTTCCGAAATCTGTAGCTCAGCCCTGAATCTGTGGAACTGTTAGAACCCAGGCCTAGATAAAAGGCTGGGATCTGTCCTGCCTGAGATGTGTGGTATATCTGAGAGATTTTTTCAAACTGTAGATTCTGTTGTATTGTACTGTTGGGTGTGCTTTAAACTGTAAGCCACACCTTGAATCCTGTTTGACATGAGGAATACAGGGTAGAAGCATTATTTAAAAAATAAATGAAATGAATAGATTGGTGTGCATGAAATTAACTCAGTTGTGCTTAGGCCAAAGTTTTGGCAGGTTACTGAACAGAAACAATTATATATTTCCTTTAAAGTCCTGCTGGCTATTTTAGGAGATGGGTATAAGCAGGAAGGTAACCTTCAGGTGGGGGGGTACTGACGTGTGGTACAGTATTCCAGGGACATCTCCCCTCAGTATGTAAAAAAATTCAGTAATTATCAGAAACTTCTGGGCACAAATTTCTATAATCTTTTACATGTCAGTTGGAAATGTTTTTATTCACTCAAATATCTATATGTATTTATGCAAATCCTGGCTTAAACATAATGATATTTTCCTTCATTTGGTTAGTTGTGTTTCCTGTTTTTACTGCTCTAATTTTAGATGAAATGTTTTCTTTTATGGCTGTTTTACTATTTTTCTTTGTTGACCATTTGAAGTGTTTTTAAAAAAAAATCTAAGGAGACCAGAGCATGGTGCATAGTTAAGCTGTGCGGTTGGGTGGCCATGTCTCTCACTGGATTGACCTCATCCCTCACTGGAAGGGCCTTGGTGAGACCAGATGGGTGTGCTCCTTGTCTCTGTGGGGCTGGGTCAGTGTGATTCTTGCTGCCACAGGAGGGCCAGGCTGGTTAGCCCCTCTCCGCCACGACACTGGGTTGGGCAGATGTGCCCCTTGCCATCACAAGGTTAAGTTGGGCAGGTATACCCCTTGCCTGCTGGGCAGGCAAAGGCTAGGCTGGAGGTGCTGGCCAGGGTGAGGCCAGGCTGGGCACCTCCTTCCTCACACCTCCAGCTTATGGCGGTGGCAGAGCATGCCAAACCCTCTCTTTGGAGTGGCTCTGGTGGGGGGTGGCCCCCATTTCATCAGCACACTGGGACTTTTCCAGTGGCCTTAATGGCCAACCCACCCTGACAGGAGGGAACCGGAACACCTAGCCATCTGATTAAAATCTGTAGTGGGTATCTCTCATGTCCCCTTTCGCAGCAGTGTCTTAAGAACACAATATATCTGTTCCTTAAATGACAAATTCTGCATAATCTTTTTTTCTTTTTATAGCTTTCTTATTTACATTGTATTGGCATTTTTGTAAGCAGCTCTGGGTCCCCATCAGGGAAAAACCAGGCCAAAAGCACTTAAATAAATAAATAACTGCCATATCACAAATTTAAAAATCTGTATTTTTTTTCAAATCTTAGGTAAGGCAAAACAAAGTCCCAGACACAGCCTTGCCCCCATCCTGGCAATGGCCTGGGCTAACAGTGGGAGTTTCAAATAAAACTTCAAACTTCTGGTGTTCTGGTTTTTGGTGACTTGCAAGTGGGTGCGCTCCATCATTGCTCTGATGTGAGCAGCCCGCAAACGTGCTGATGGGGAGGGGTTGATCTTGGGCCCCCTCAACCCTTTGTAGGAGGGTTGCAGCCTGGGGCGCGAGAGGTGCCTCTCCCAAGGCGGAATGCTGAAGGATTGAGGCTCCTCTTTGCCCCGATAGGTCCTCATGGCACGAAGCCAGCAATGGCACCTAGAGGCGTACACCAGACCGAGCGTGCAAGAGATCCGCCAGGACCGATCTTCCCTACTGCTTAAACAAACTCAAGTAAGAATGGGAGTAAACTTACCATTTAGCAAACTGCCATCTGAATGTCAGGAGTAAAGCCCCAAATAAGTGGAAGGGGGGGAAATCCTCACATCCAAAGAACTGAGTTAAAAGCGGGAGGCAGGGATGGCTTGAAAAGAGTGGATGCTGACGGAGTGCGGTGCGGATTAGCTAGAAAGCGATATTTTCAGACTTTAAGAGACTTTTCAAAACTTCTTACTAACGGGGTTCCGTTTCCGGTTTCGTCGAAGGTGGACGTTTGTAGCTCAGCTGCAAACCCACTGACTTTCTATTTGTCTCTTAGGGTGCTGATTTTAAGCGCCCTAAATCCTTCTACCTCGGAGGGGGAGAGGGAAAGCAAGGGGCTTCTGCCCCGGCAAAAAAAAAGGGAAGGCAACCCTTTTTGGACGCTGGGAAACGCCTCAGAGCGGGAGACTATAGAACGCCCGACGCTTGACGACGAGCTCAAGACACAACCACAGGAGATGTGGAGTTATAAACAACAAGTCCATAACCGAAGCTAAGTATCCAGAAAACAGTGTAAACTTTAGATATTGGCAAAAAAAAGTTATATTAGACAAAGAACGTTAAAATAACAACTTGAAAATAACCCTTAAGGTGAAGCGGTGAAGGGGAAGAGACGAGGTCCCTTTAAGCGGCCAGAACTTTTTGCACACGGGTGAATAAGTAAAGGTGACGGGTGAAAAATCTCTTTAAAAAAAAACAGGTGAAGTATTAGTAAAAACATCACAACAGTACCTCATGAAAAAAATCTGTGCTTATTAGGTCCAGTACTGGTGGGGAGACCGGGCCGGGACGTGGCGGAGCTCCGGAATAGAGGAGGCAGGGAGCGGTTAGCAGCTTGGGAAAGTGCGTGAGACGGAGGCGGAGAGGCACTGCGGAGTGGCAGAGCGACGTGACGGATCGCGGAGGTGGATCGCCGGTTGTGGAGACGGATCGGGAGCAGAGAGAGCCGTGCAGGGAGCCACGCAGCAGAGTCGTGTAGTGGAGCAGCGGAGCGGGCAGCGGAGGATAAGTGCCGTGGGGAGACAGATCGCGGAGGCAGCTTCGGGCAACGTTGGAAACAGGGCAAAAGGCGCAGGCGCAAAGAGTGGCCGAGAGAGTCATCGTTGCCGCAGAAGGGCCTGAGACGGAAGTGAAAGGCACATGCGCAGTTGGCGGAAAGCGCCGGAGTAGCTGACGCAGGCGCAGAGGAAGCTAAGAGTCGGGTGGAAGGAGAAATAGACGGGAGATTTAACAGACATAAGAAGCATAACAAGACTTATTTGATAAAACAAGGACCAACAGATTAACAGAGTTTCTGAGACGAATTAAAATGAACTAAAAATTAAAGGCTATAATTACAGCATAAAAATATAAATAAGCATATAAGAATATAATTAAAGTATAAAACTAGGAAGAGGGGGAGAAAAGAGTAAAAAACTAAAAAGTAAAGAAAGGTGCAGAAGGAAGACACATAAGTCACATACTAAGGGGGAAAGGGCATTAAAGTACAATAATAAATGGCCACTGGGGGAAGTGGATCAAGAAAAAATTCTTTAACATCCCCGGTCAAGCGAGTAGTCAAACACAACTGAAATTTGGCACAATGAGTACGGGACAATCCCAAAGTAAAGAAATGACAAATCTAATCAAGGAAGTAGTAGAACAAACAACAAGACATATACTTGACACTTCATTGCCGGAAATAATAAAAAAAGAAATCGCCCCTCTACAGTTACAAATATCTGAAATGAGAAAACAGGAACTAGAGCCAATTCAGAAGTCAATTACAGAAATATCTCAACAAATTAAATTAGATATGGAGGAAATAAAAAAACAAATACATGAAAATAAACAAGAAATAATGAAAGTCGTGGCTGATAATGTAGGCTTAAATGATAAAGTACAAGAACTAGGTGACAAAGTGCAAGATTTAGATCAAGAGGTTGACGACTTGAAATATAATTCAGATAAGATAGACAAGATAGAAGAAACGTTGATGAACTTAGAACTAGATAAGGCGGCAATGGTCATTAGATGCCAGAATGTACCGGAAAGTATAGAAAAAAACTTGAAAGAAGAACTAATAGAAAATATCTCTCAACAGTTGAAGGTGGGAACTTATGAGGAAATAGAAAGGGAGATAGAGTCAATCTATAGGAAAAATACTGCCTATGCCAGAAGGCACAAAACACCAAGAGAGGTACAAATAAAATTTAATGGAAGACGAATGAGAGATAAGATTCTAAAAGCATCAAATGAAGCACCAATAAAGATCAATGAAAATGAAATAAAGATACTGAAAGATATACCGTGGAGGATTCGAGAAAAAAGACAGATATACTACATCCTAACGGACCTGCTGAGAAACAACGATATTGCTTTTAGATGGCTAATGCCAGAAGGAATACTCTTCACAATGAAAGGAAAAAGATTCAAGATAGACTCTGTATTTAAAGTACAAAACTTTCTAGAAAACTATGGAGAAGATCTCGGATGGGAAGGAGAAGGAGAAAGAGAGGAAGAAAGTGAGAAAGTGAGTGAAACAGGAGATGAAGAGGAAAGTAAAACTAGGGAAGAACAAGAAAAGTTAAAGAAGAAAACAAAACAAAGGAAAAGAACATATACCTCAGATTCTCATGTTCTCACGAGATATAGGGCGAATCTAAAGAAGACAAACAATCAATATGGAAAGAAATAGGAAGATACAGATTCTTTCTATAAATGTTAACGGATTAAATAGTGCTCAAAAATGTAAAAGAATTTTTCAGCAAATAAATAAATACAAAGCAGAAATTGTTTGCCTGCAAGAAACGCACATAAGAGAAGAAGATAATAAATATCTAAATTCAAAAAAAACAGGAAAACTGTTCTATGCAGCGGATAAAAAGAAAAAGAAAAAAGGGGTAGCAATATATGTTAAAGAAGAGCTAAACCCAGAAATAGCTTTTATAACATCTGACGGTAGAACACTAGCGATAACGATACTCAGAGACAGTAAGAAACTGATGATAGTAAATGTTTATACACCAAACCAAAACCAGGAAAAATATTACAGATCTTTGAAAGAATTAATAGCACTGCAAAATTTTGATGAGTTATGTCTTGTTGGCGATTTTAATGCAGTTTTCGAAACCAAAATGGATAGGAAAAACTCTGGAAAAAACAAGAAATGGGGTAATACATTACCAAGAGCCTTTTTTGACTTAGTTGAGGAACAAAATTTGGTTGATGTATGGAGAGTAAAAAATTTGGGAAAAAAAGACTTTACTTTTTACTCAAATAGGCACAAATCTTGGTCACGAATTGATATGATATGGTCAACAATATCATTGCTTAATGAAGTGGAAGAAATAGAAATACTCCCATCTACGTTTGCTGACCATAACCCCATAGTTATGACAATGAAGGGAACCCGCAGGAAGCCAAGATGCTACTTAAATAAAAAGTTGATGAACAATGTAAGATTTGTAGAAAAAACAAAACAAGATTTAAAAGAATTTTTCAATAATAACATCCGGGCAGAAACATCAATTTTAGTAGTTTGGGATGCTTTCAAAGCATACCTTAGAGGAATATTTATAAATGAAGAAGCATGGTTACGAAAACAAAGTAGAAAAGCTTATAAAAACTTGATAACGCTGATAAGACAAGAAGAAGGTAAACTGAAAAAGGGAAGAAGTGAAGCTGAAATGAAAAGTAAACTCAAAGTGCTTCAACACAGATTAAACCTGATGTTAACACACGAAGTAGCAAGAAAACTGGAATACACAAAACAATATTTCTTTGAGAACGCAAATAAGCCGACCAGATGGCTAGCCTATAAAATAAGGAAAGAAAAAACTAAAAAAACTATTACAGCACTTAGAGATGAGAAGCAAATGGAAAAATACAATGTTACAGAACTCAAGGAAATAGTAGAAAAGTACTACAAAAATCTATACCAACAGGAATATTTAAATCCCCAAGGAATAAAAGAATACTTAGTAAGATGGAATAGGAAGAAGTTTGATGAAAAACAAAAAGCCATATTGAATAAACCTATTTCACAAATAGAGATAGTAGAGGCAATTCGAAAGCAAAAGAAAAACAAAACCCCAGGTCCGGATAGTATTCCAATAGAAGTGTATCATAAATTTGAAGACCAAATAATAATACCATATAAGGAAGTCCTACAGGAAATTGAACAAGGAGGAAGAATGCCACAAACTTGGAATGAAGCACTGATTACGTTAATCCATAAAGCAAATACAGATGGGAAAGAAGTAAAGAAATATAGACCTATATCACTGCTCAATGTGGATTATAAAATCTATGCATCTATATTAGCTTCAAGATTAAAGAAGGTCCTAGTTGAAATAATACATCAAGATCAAACAGGTTTTCTTCCCAATAGACAAATGAAAAGTAACTTAAGAACAGCTGGGTCAGTGTGATTCTTGCTGCCACAAGAGGGCCAGGCTGGTTAGCCCCTCTCCACCACGACACTGGGTTGGACAGATGTGCCCCTTGCCATCACAAGGTCAAGTTGGGCAGGTATACCCCTTGCCAGCAAGAGGATAGGGCAGGCAAAGGCTAGACTGGAGGTGCTGGGCAGGGTGAGGCCAGGCTGGGCACCTCCTTCCTCACACCTCCAGCTTATGGTGGTGGCAGAGCATGCGAAACCCTCTCTTTGGGTTGGAGTGGCTCTGGTGGGGGGTGGGCCCATTTCATCAGCACACTGGGACTTTTCCAGTGGCCTTAATGGCCAACCCACCCTGACAGCAGGGAACTGGAACACCTAGCCATCTGATTAAAATCTGTAGTGGGTATC